>NC_133215.1:13575662-13877805 GCF_040436345.1 Pagrus major
TACTGACTTGCTCACTTTCTCCCCCCAGCAAATTCCATCTCAGCGGGCCAGCTGCTGTGTGGAGGCCTCTTCTCAGCAGACTCTCTGTCCAACTGGTGCGCCGCTGTGGCCCTGGCTCACGCCCTGCAGGACAACCTCACCCAGAAGGAGCAGCTGCTGAGGGTTCAGCTGGCCACAAGCCTTGGGAAGCCCCCTGTGTCCCTGCTGCAGCAGTGCACCAACATCCTCTCCCAGGTAGGACCCTGACAGTGAGCTGCTGGAATGACAGAGATGCCGAATGGTTATGTGTCTAAGGGTAGAAGGACTTTATAAGAAAAGAGGCATATTCTTGGCAAACAAAGGTTAATAAAGTGTCAACAATAGTGAATAGAACAATGTGACATTATTGTAATTTTGCAGGGAGATAAGATCGTCCGGCGGGTGAGTAACGTGTGTGTGCACTGTGTCTCTGTTTGTGTGTTTTGAGTGTTTGGGCGGCACATGTACTGGTTGTTTTGGCTTGGCATCTGTAGTAGGGGTCTCATTGGCCCACGTTTCGGGGGATCTTGCTTCCCTTTAACTCTTCACTACCACTTCTGCGTCCCTAACGTATGGCTATGACCCAGTTCTTCCCCTTTCAGGTGGCACATGGGTGCACTCCTCACCACAGATTTGGAAGCTCTAGTTGCTCTCTCATGGGCGAGTGTGGGCGAGTACACAAGTGTACATCTGACAGAGGTTCAGAGAAAAGGGACATAGCAGCTGTTTTTAGTGGTATGAGCTCAGAGATGTCCTAACACCTAATTTGAGCTGCGAATAGACCGTTATTTGACTGCAGGCCCTTATCTGTGTGCACAGGAAGTGTGCAATGCAGAAACTTTTGGGCCTTTTCCTGTTGAAGGGAGAGATCTCTGCTCTTGTTTGTCTGCTCCTTTCTGGTCCTTTTATTTATATCTACCTGCTTACAAATACACAGTGCAGGCACCAGATGGTTTTAAAGTTTAAACTGTGCTTATGAAGATTGCTCAGTTGTCTGTTTAAGTGTCAGATGAAGGTTGAATTATTCAGCCATTCTTAACCAACCATCGTGGAGCTGCCAATTCTTTGATTTTTCTCCCACTGTAGATTCTGGGATGGCAGTCTGCTAAAATGCATGAACTTCTTTGCGCTTTCCTGGTGAAAGTCTTTGCTATTGCTTGACAAACGCTTTGGTTTCAGCGGGGTTGGTCTCAAGTGAGGTGACCAAGTTTGGATCAAGGAAAATGGGCCCCTGTCCTGGGCACCAATGTTATTTGGTCAAGTTAAGGCAGAAGAAGTAACAAGGTGGCAGCAGGCAAAAGCGGTAGTCTTTCCCAACAAAAATGGGCTCTTGACACTGTGGGCAAGATCTCTGGGTGAGCTTAAGAGGTTGAGCAGTACCAACTAGATGGAGTCAAGATCACCTCTACGCAAAGCAACATCTTCCAGATTTGGGATGATCGATTTTGTAGATTTTGGATCAGATCTGCAGCTAAATGTTTTTGTTTTAGGGTTTTGTTTAATAGTGACAAGATGGAGTGAGATATTGACAGGTCACTTAGTGTGGCGTCAAGAGAAGTGCTGGTTTTTACTGGACTGTTGTAGTAAAGAAGGAGCTGACCCCGAAGGAAACTCTTGGTTCGCTAGTAAATCTTGGCCTAATCTAACTTCAGCTAATGACTGTAAAGAATAAGATTGTAGATAGAAGCAACAGAAATGTGTTTCACATACTGAGGGTTTCTCTTAGGGAAAGAGTGAGGAGCTCGGACAGCCAGAAGTAGCCTGGAATAGAAGTCCTGCTCCAGACACATCCGGCCTCGGCTCCATTGTACTGATGTTTGACTTTAAAGGTCTTAATGACAAGATGGAGTCTTCAGTTTTAACCTGTCGGCTGTAGTTTTAACCACAATCACCCACACAGATACACTGTATGATTTATTTTATTTTTTATTTTTTGCTGAGGCCAATGTGTGTTCTATTAATACTTGACATGTGGTCATTTCCTGTCTTTTGTTTTTCCTCTTCATTTTTGCATTACGTCACATTTGGAGACTAAATCTGAAAAGGTGATTTCGTAAGTTTTTGTAGTCTGGAATGCTGATAAGTATTTATCCGCACCGTC
This sequence comes from Pagrus major, assembly GCF_040436345.1. NCBI lineage: Eukaryota > Metazoa > Chordata > Actinopteri > Spariformes > Sparidae > Pagrus > Pagrus major. The sequence continues at coordinate 13,577,782 of NC_133215.1, forward strand.
ACTGCTCAGATCTCCATATTTACTCAGTTTTGACATTGTTTATTTCACCAGAGTAAAGAAGTCTGCTCTTCTTAAAGCATGATGTGCATTCAGTCTTAATGCGCCAGCTTCTTATCAGCGTTACGCTACGGTGAAGAGTTTACAGTTTCTGTTTGCCTCTGCACTTTGATTTAATCTGTACTGATTTTCATCATCTTATATTTCAACTCCATGAAAATCACCCTTTTCTGCAGCTGATTTAAATAAATTGTTTGACACTGCATAATTACTTGAGACATTTGTGAAGATGAAAGAAAATCCAGCTTGAGCTTTTTTGTTGTAGATCTTAAACCTCTTAGCTGCTTCTCAAAGCTGTTGTCATGGAAATGCACGATCATTTTTATATCATCTTTTTATTATTACAATTTCATGTTTTGTTTTTTTAAAAGCACATTTAGCAGGATTTGCTTTGCATGTGCTGATATCTGGAAATGCAGTAAAATTAGAATTTGAATACTTGGATCTGATACTTGGATTGTAAGTCATCAATCACTAGTAGAATGAAAATTACAAACTTTAATTGAAATCATGAATTTGTGGCGGTAAAGAAGAGGGTTTTTTAGGCTTTAAGGACATTGATGTATTCAGTGAGCTTAATACAGCTTCTTCTTGTCAGCATAACCTTGTTTTAATACACTGATTGTATTAATTTGACTCCTTTTGTGTTTCTTATAACCTCATTAACTACTAATGGTTGATGTGATTGAAGTGCTCCCAATTAAACACTGATGGTTTTTAACCTTTTCTATATTTATGTTCTTTGGAAAATCAAATACAGGATGGGAAAAAAATAGTGAGTTGTCAGAAAATCATCTGTCAACCAAATTAAAGATTTTAACACCAACTCATATTCAAGCACTTTTGTTGCCCTTTTACAGCCCCTGTTTTACTTTCTTTTTGCATTAATTTTGTTGGATAACTTTAACATTGGTTGCCATTCTGATATTGTTTACAATCACATGCCTTGATGTACATAACCTCCCATATTTAAAATCTGGTTCTTCACTTTCTAAACTCAAAATGTTTTAATATGTGTAGAATATTACATATCTGGTCTACATTGAGATCTTGTCAACCATTTCTTCTCTCATCCTAGAAGCCTGTGTTGACATTTCTTTTGTTTTCTCTTGTGCTCTGCAGGGCAGTAAAGTGCAGACCAGGGTGGGCCTCCTCATGCTGCTGTGCACGTGGATCAGCAACTGTCCGATAGCTGTCACACACTTTCTACACAATCAGGAAAACGTTCCTTTTGTATCCTCGAAGCAGCTTGCAACCAGACACATGTTTCATTACAATACATGTCTGTTTTAAGTCATAGTAACTATTACCTTTTCTTTTTTTTAATCACTCGACATAAAATGTGGCAACAAAAACTTTTTATCAATGAGAATGGGAGCCTCATATTTGACTTCCAGGTTAAAAATGGGTGTGGTAGCGTGAAACTAGTTGGTGTTGAATGAATCCTTGACTCAGTGACTCCTGCAGCTGACAGCCCAGATCTCAGAGAACTTGGGAGAGGATGAACGGCTGGTGCAGGGCCTGTGTGCGCTGCTTCTCGGCATCTGCATCTATTACAACGACAACTCGCTGGAAAACTACACCAAGTAAGTGTCGGCTCATGCACCTTAAAAATTACTTATCAGATATACATTATAGACCAAATGAAAAAACAATTTCACGTGAACTAAAGTCTTATTGGATTCACATGCTGTGTTTCTACCACATACTTGAACTAATATTGGCTGTGTATGAATGTATTCATGTTATGTAATCAACTGTGTGTTTGGTGAGCTGTCACTGCTGCCTGACTTTGTTATACAGATGTGAATCATACAAGTAGACTGCTGTTCTGCTGTGGAAGCACAGATTTTTCAGTTCTTTCCTCTGCTTTGTTATTACAGTGATACTCCCATGCTGTAGGTCTTTGAATAGGTCAAAACTCTAGCAACACTTGCAGTTAAAAGAACAATGTTAATGTCAAACCGACATGTTTTGGCTTGTGGCCTTGATCAGGGTCATCCTATTTAAAACCTGCCTTGTCATCTCTGTCTTCCTCAGAGAGAAGCTAAAGCAGCTCATCGAGAAGCGCATCGGAAAGGAGAACTTTGTAGAGAAACTGGGCTTCATCACTAAACATGAGCTGTACTCGCGGGCAGCTCAGAAGCCACAGCCTGTTTTCCCGTCTCCAGAGCAGATGCTGTTCGACCACGAGTTCACCAAACTGGTCAAAGAACTGGAGGGTCAGTCAGAGACGGTTCTTATCATCCAATGATTAATGAATCATTTTTTATTAGCAGTTGGAGAGTTTCACAACGTTTTACGAATTGTTTTTATTACAGGTATGATCACCAAAGCAGTTCACAAATCCAGCGAGGAGGAGAAGAAGGAAGAGGAAGTGAAGAAGACTTTAGAGCAACATGACAACATTGTAACTCAGTATAAAGAGCTGATCAGAGAACAGGTAAACAGAGATAAGTGGTACTGTCATTTTAAATTCTGCATGTGGTTTTGTTTTTTTGTGTATTTGATGTTATTTATATTTAATGTTTTCTCCTGTTGACTCTTTTTATTTTGATCCTCAGGATGCTCAGATCCAAGAGCTGAAAGAGCAGGTATCATCCATGGCATCTCAGAACGAACAGATGCAGACTACGCTCACCCAGCAGGTGTCCCAGATCCAGCAGCACAAAGATCAGTACAACATCCTCAAGCTAAAATTAGGTGGGTTCACCACAGTGGTTCACCTTCAACTGGTGTTTTATGTCGGACATAAAACAATGTTGGACAAGTGTGGGTTAACAAAATCTTTAATCTTGTCCTAAATGCAGTTAAATACCTTTAAAATTCTGTGTTCTGGCTTTTCATATTTCTGGCCTCTGTCCTGGTTGATTTATATTCTTTCTTCCACAAACACAATGTGAAAATGTACATTTGTGGTTTTAGGGGAGTTATTTGACAATTTCTTGAGAAAACAGCAGGAAGTTATAGTTATTTACTGGAGTCATGGAGTCTTTGTTCCACCTTATCTGAAGAATTTAGATAGTGACTAAAATGCTGTCACATCCGCACAGAATAATGATGACTCAGAAAGAATAACTGGAACTAAACTCTTGCCTCAAAGGAATAATTTGGGTTAAACAGGGTTGTTTGAGGTTCTTATCAGTAGTCAGTGGATGACCTTCGGACGGCACGTCCTCAGTTTGGAGAAGCAGCAGGATTACAGGGGCAGGACGCTAAGCAATGAACTGTGTATACTCAACACCTGTAAAAGGTCCAGCAAAAAAGTCAATCTATATTTATAATATTTTTCACCACTTTACCTCTCCATTAGACAGCCCTTTCCGACAGGAAATAGAAGTCACTTTATCCATATATTTTCGCTTCATAGTCACCAGACTCCTTTGGCAATAAAACAATAATTTTACCTCGCAGTACACGGGAGTTGCTGGTCTGCTGCTGCCTTTATCTACTAGTTTGTTTGTGTTATTGTGTGACTTCTGTGTTTAAAAGGGTTAGTTCAGATTCACCAAAGTCTCACAATATTACAAGAAAAACAATCTGATTGAGGCAGCGGTAGACTAACTCTCGTGTTCTGTGAGGGAAAATTACTGTTTTTGTCAGTGGAGTTTGGTGGCTGTGGAATGAGCAATATAACGACATCAGTTCCCCACCAAAAAAGGGCTGTCTGATGGCAATGTAAAGCAGTGAATATATTTTCCTGGTAGTGTACATGTCTAGAACATCAACATTCACATCACACTTCCTGTTGAATCTGACATTTTAACAGAGTATGTCTTCATAACTTCAGGTAAGGAGAACCAGAGTCAGGGAGACGGCTCACAGATGAACGGTCTGCAGACGGAGGAGCTCACACAGCTCAGAGAGGAGATGGAGGAGCTCCGCAAGCAGCACACACTCCTTCAGTCACAGCTCGGTGACAAAGACGCACTCATCAACACACTGGTTAGTAAATGTTGTGTACGGCATCTACGTGTTTATTTTTGTGTGTCTGATTTTGGGAAGAAAAATTTTTAGCTGTTGTCAGGGCGCAGACTTTATCAAGACGTCCGTGTGTGTGTGTGTGTGTGTTTGTTTGTCTAAGCTTCAAGTGGAGGTGGATGAGCCGTGCAGGCAAAACACACTCCTCCAGCTCGGTGACACCCTGGGGAGCGTTTCCCCAAACAGCAACGGTGGTCACAGTTCGACCACCAGAACATGTCGTCACTGAAAACTAGGGATGCACATGGTTAACCGTTTAACCGTTAACCGATAACAGGAACCTTGACCGATTAATACTATCGGTTATTTTATTTTTTTTTAGCTGGCCTACTTGTCAATCAACTCATGGGGGCGTGTCGACGCGTGCCATACGTGCAACACGTGCCTTTACGTGCTTTCCGCCACAGCCCACTTCACGGCAAAAATGAAGCGCGCAAAAAGGAGTTCTGTGTGGGACAATTTTGACCGCAAAGGAGAGGAGGTAATATGCAAACTATGCGGTACAGCATTGAAATATTCAAGCAGTACGAGTACGATGCAGTACCACTTGCGAAACAAACACCCAGGAACAGATGGTGGAGGACCATCACAGCAAACTTTGCCTTCCATGATGGCAGGCAGAAGATGCGACGCGCGGCGGTCTGAGGAGATCACGCAGAAGATTTGTACAATGGTGGAAAAAGACATTCTGCCTATCAGTGTGGTCAGTGGCGATGGGTTTCAGGAGCTACTGGCCTATGTCGAGCCAAATTACCAAGTCCCATCAAGACCGACCATTACCCGTCGATTAGAGGCTCGTTTTGAGGAGAGACAAAAAGAACTGAAAACGCAACTTGCAAGTACTAAGTTCGTGGCTATTACAACGGACTGCTGGACCGCGCTCACGACAGAGAGCTATGTGACAATTACATGTCACTATATCGATGAGGACTGGAAAGTTAATTCCGCCGTCCTGTTAAAGCAGAGTATGCCAGGTAGACACACAGCTGATAACCTCACAGCTAAACTAGTTGATGCGGTGGAGACGTGGGGACTTAGTGGGAAAGTGTCTGCATGCGTCCACGACAACGCGCGCAACATCGTGGCCGCCAACTCTCCCGGACGGGTCAGCTGGGACTCGATCCCCTGTTTTGCACACACACTGCAGCTGGCGGTAAATGACGGATTTAACGTGTTTGTGCATCGGGTTATTGTTGCAACGGGGTGTTTGTTTGGTTTGTGTTTACTTGGCTGTATTTGCACATTTAATAATAAAGCCCATAAGAAAAAAAAAATTGTCACGGTACTTTTGAATGGGTCACAGACACTCAATAGAGCATTTAAATCTTATCAGTTAACGGTTATTAATCGGTTAATGAGCGTCGGTTATCGGTCATAAAAAAAATGTAAAATGTGCATCCCTACTGAAAACAGTTGACCTCATGGAACAAGCTGTGTTTAGTTTTCTCTGGTCTGATGCACACATAACATATAACCAGCCGGTAGACTATGATTGTTAAAAAAAAAACCACACCTTCACAACTGTGGCAACAGTCAGGCAGCATTACAGTACTGGTTGCCAACTACAGTGTTCAGGCAAACCAAAACTATTTAAAACAACAAACAAATCCTTACAGCAGAAACACTTCCCTGGGGCGTCGAATTTAGTGTGGATGTAAGTCAGAGAGAGAAAATTAATAGGCAGCTATTGTTGATAATCGATTAATAATTTGTTGCTTTTTGCCTTCTTTGTTTTTTATCATTGTAATTCCTATATATTGTAGTTTTGGACTCTTGGTCAAACAGGACATTTAAAACATCAGTATTAAGAAAATAATCAGCAGGATTAACTGATCATCTTTTATTTTATTTTACTGTTATTTAATCTTTATTTGATTAACAATGCTCGTTGAGATAAAGGTCTTTTCCAAGAGAGACCTGAGAACAAGAAAAGAAAGAGGTTGTTAGCTATTCTGAATATAATCTTACAGTTAGAACAGTATGGAGAGTTTTACTTTTATCCTGTGACAGTGATAATGACATTATAGCGTATCACTAACTTACTGTTTTTTTTGTATGTGACCGCAGAGGTCGGAGATGTCACAGACGGCAGATGGTTCAGCAGGAGGATCAGACAACACAGAACTCCTCAAGGTGGGATTCATCGCTATAGACTGTCCCTTTACAAACAGGCTGGTGTTCTGTATTTTTGTTGCATGAATGGATAACAACCAACAAAACTGGTCTGCCTCTTAATACTTTCCAACTTCCCGACCTTTAGCCCTGCACCCATGTGTTCCTTTTGAAGATGTAAATGTTAAAAATACACAAATATCTTGTGAGTATTTACAGCAGCAGTACAGGTAATATGAGACTGACTCAACATAAACTGCCCTGCTTGTCTTCATGGTAATTAAGAAGCATGTTATCCAGAGTAAATGTGTGGCTCATTTATTGTGCAAGAATGGAGGTCTATGGCACAGAGTAATATTTGTTATGCAATTTCTATTGATTTTCCATTAAGACCACTATACATTTGTCAGCAATGTGAACTGGAAATTTAAGTGCATTTAAGTGCAGTAAGAATAATTCAGGTTTGACTACACAGGCAACTCATGACAGTAGAATCAAGTTTAATATAATATAGACAAAATATAGCATATCACCAGACTTGACCTTAAAATTTCAATCTAAAGCATTTCTCCTATTGACTGTTTGTTGCAGGAGCTGGAGGCTCTGAGGAGTCAGGTCCAGTCACAGTCTGCAGAAATCAACCAGATGAAGACAGAGAGACAAGAGCTGCTGAGAAGAGCTGAAGCTGGGGTAAATATCATGCAAATATGACATGTTTTTATCAAATATATCACAGCACATACTAAATTAATTGACCTTGCACTGGTTTCTCTCAGTCCTCAGACGCAGTTCCCAGTAGTGACGGCTCATTAGACGCTGCCAAGATGGCTGAACTAGAGAGCAGACTGGCAGCACTGACGACTGAAACAGAGAGACTCAGGGTTTGTAGAATCACTTTTACTTTCATTATCTGACGTCTTTGAAAGTATTTTTTTTTTATCCATCAGTTGTTAAGGATTTTTCCTGAGTTCCCATCATTTGTATTTATGGATCATCCTACTAAACATCTACATCCTCCTTTTCCCTCTCTGTCCTCTCCCTCTTTTTCGTTTGTGCAGGAGGAGGCAAAGAACTCGTCACAAAGCCAGCCAGAGCTGGAGCAGCAGCTGGCTTCAGTCAACAGCACGGTGGCCATCCTGCAGACGGAGAAAGCGAAGCTGCAAACGGAGGTGCAAGAGTCCAAGAAAGAGCAGGACGACCTGCTGATGCTGCTGGCAGACCAGGACCAGAAGATCTACAGCCTCAAACAGAGACTCAAAGACCTCGGAGAGACGGTAGAAAAATCAGTATTACATTTTTTTTCTAACGTCAGTGGGAGTTTTAACTCTGGCCATCGTTTTAGAAAGGCTGAACAACTTTACTGCTGTTAAACTCTCATCCAGTCTCGATTGAGATTGAGTGTTTCCAGTCTTGGCCATTTGGTGCTGATAATCAGAAAATAAGAAATTAGACTCATTGTTTAAAAGTCTGCAGTTTTTCTTGACTAAAAGTGGACTACAGGCATTAATCTAATGACTAATATGTGCAAAGTAATATTGTTGATGCAGGTCTAAAACTAAATCAAAGTTTTGATTCTAGATTTTTTGATTTGTTAACCCTGAATCTGCACCACTGGATAAACTCTCTGCAAACGCTAAGCGATCTGGTGCAACAGCCATGAGAGAGATATCTTTTTATAATCAGTGTCAGTGCAGAGCCACAACTCAACTCAAGTTCACCTCCCTTTAATAAAGTTCAGTCACCTCCAACTCTTCGTCTCTACATCCACTGTCTCGTTCAAATTTTGTGGGGGGAAAATTAAAGCCTTGAAAATTTTTTTGCAAATAGACTGTGAGCTTCTGTAAAGCCTGGTAGCTCTGTTTTGTAACAGTCATGAACCTTGACCTCTGCATCAAACTTTGCGGTGTTGGGTCCATGAATTTGAGTGAATCTAGCCTGGATAAAGATAAGTATAATAAGTATAAAGAGCTCAGCATTTACTTATTCATTACGTCGTCCTCTCTGACTTACAAGACTAAAACATCTGTGTATGTCGGTGAGAAGAGGTGTTAATGTAATGGCTTTCTAGTCTTTGAAGCTGCCGGTGCAACTGTGGTCTTAGTTTTTAGTAATAGATGTCGTGACTATTAATCTTGGTGGTAGAGCAACAACTTTAAAGACGTTGCTTTGTGTCCCGACCACTCAGCTGTGTGTTGTGTGTTTGCTCTAGTTAGACTGTGACATTTTCCCTGCAGGTGGACGATGAAGACGACCTCGACGCCAGGGACCAGACAGACGACGATGAGGAGGAGGAAGAGGAGGACGATGATGAGGACTAGAAGAAACAAAACACTGAAAGGAAAAAAAAGAGAGAGATGGGAATTTACAAGAAAAGACTTTTCAGAAACACATGTGAGAAACGGAAGCATAGGACTAATATATTGAAGCAGTTTCTCTCCAGCTGCCATGCTGTCTTCACTTTTCTTTACCCCCTCTGTCACATCACATGTTCACGTTAGTTATTTGGACATTTATGTGTTCAAGATGTGGTTCTTCAGTTTTCAGTGACAGCTACAAGACGTCAGTGCATTCATCTCTGCCACGTTTACCATCAGTCTGTGATGATTTTACCAGTCTTGTGTTTATTGTAATGTATCGTCACGTAGTGTTAATTTTGACACACAAGTCATCTGGGAAACGTAGAGAGGAGGATTTAAAATGTAGCAAAAATGCAACTAAACAAATTTGATATTACTCTCATTTTTATCATGCTCCCACCAGATGCACCCACAACATTAGCACCACCTGCAACATGTCACTGTGCTGCGCCCTGAGTTCACCTTCACACCCCGATCAGTTCAGTGTGTATGTTCAGTATTCAGACACTCAGAGTTGTTTCATTTCACTTTGACAACTAACCGCTCTACAATATGCTGCAAAACACTGACAGAAAAGATGTAAAGACAAAAAAGATATTTTTGCAACTTTTTGTCCAGTTCTGGCATCAAGCTTCTGTATGATATTGTGTAACTTATCAATTTATGAGCCACATTGAAATGAATAAAGAATCTATCAGTCTGTATGCCTGTATGGAGGGATAATTGTAGATAAATTAAATTTTACTAAATCCACGATAAGACTTTTGTATTTGTCTTTTCAGGATTATTTATGTCTGAATATTAAGCTGGATAACTTTTATTACATAGACATCACATCAATAGAAATATGATTCAGTATATTCTGGTGTTGTCAGGTTCTCACAGCTTCAGATTTGCTGGCAAAGATCGCTAACATTTCTTTCCTTTTCTTTTCAAATGCATCTGTTCAACATGTTTACACAAACAGGTGTGCATTTTTCAGGCGATATCTGTCCAACATGTGTGTGAGGTAAAAGTCTGATCAAGCATTTAGGGCCAACATCGGGTATTTGATGTTTTATGCTTTTATTTTGTAGGGATACACAAGACAAGAAACAAGAAAGAGAGGGATACAACAATGGAGATTCAAACTGGGTTTGATAAGCTCCTGTGGTTCATGGTCACAATTCGGTCGGTTATTGAAAAGAGTATTGGTTCGAAACGCAGCCCTCTTGTAAATAAAGATGAAAGAATATCATACATTATGATTATAAGTTGATTAAAAGCAACGTATAAACCAACATTTACAACTTCTCTGCTTTATTAGACACCTGGCCCCTATTTTAAATGGAAAGGTTGGCTGCCTTTGTAGAAATGATATGAAAAACAAACAGAGAGAAGAGACAAACAACAACTCCACCTCATCCTTTTGCTCAAGGATTCATACAAGAAATAAAACAAGCCCCCACTCGAGGAAGTACTTCACTTTTTATTATGAAGCCATTTTTCTTCTCTCCAAAAGAAAACCTGAAGAGGAGGCTCTCCAGGCCCTGAGAACATTTGTCATCGGTCCTTAATTAATAGCAGAGAAACAGATAATAAGTAACAGTCTCCTAAAATATAAACTCTGGGACAGCGTACAAATTAAAAGACAACATAACATCCACAACATAACAGTGAGTCTTCAATCCAGAGGATTATGGGGCTTGTCCACGGTGCAGGCACATTTTAAACTAAGTCAATTTAACCTAAAGGGAGGCCAGTAGTAACAATTTAAAACATTGTTTTGTTTTTTACTGAAGTTTTAAACAATATTTGACGTTATAGTTTGACAAATGACTCAATGCAGGTCTTTTTTTATGTACTTCAATTTTCTGAATATTTCCTCCAACACCAGAGGTGGCAAAGGTAAACACATTCTTTACTCAAGCAGAAGTACAGATACTAAGAATAAAAAGTGTCCCTCTGAAGGACATTTCTGTGCAAAGATAACTGAACCTCACGTCATGTTAATGTGTTTCAAAGACTATTAAACTTGAAGGTAGAATCAGTGGGATTTGTCCAAGCTGTTCTTAAACGCACCAGAAAGATACTTGATATTTTGGTCTCATTCCCAGGAGGTCAAATATTTACATTTTGGTTTGGTAAAGCATCATAAATAATCCATAATTGATAATTCCCCTTAAAAGGCATCAAAACTAAAGTAAGGAGTCTGTTTTGGAAATGTAGGGAGCAGAAAGTTCAGATATTTGTGTTAAAATGTTGGGATTCAAGTAAAAAGTACTTAAGCAAGGCACAGATACAGCAGTTGAGATCTCTGTCATGTCCCTCAGAGTGGCTCCTGCTTTCATGAATCCTCTTGTGATGGCTGCGTTTCAACACTAGAGGGCAACAAACACCTTCAAATACAGATGTTCACCAAACCTCACTCACAAAGGGACATATACAGTATGCACTTTAACATAGCATGTGAGAGCATGAAGGATTTAAACAAGGTTGGGTCACATTTTTGAAAAAAAGAAAATACACCTAGAAACATATTTAATGACACTTTTTTAGATTCCTGTTATTGTTAGGGCTCCGTTAGTCTCTATCAAAGGTCAAGATACTGTGTTTAGCATCTACTAATCCATCTATGTATGTATCTATGATGTATCCTATAGAGTGAATGTTGTCAGTTAAGGATCTGTTCAGCTCTCTCTCACACACACACACATGCACAGTCAGGAAAATATGGGATCTATGCAAAATATGATGATAACGCGCTGTGCAGTGAGAGTCTGACAACACACTGACAGCTTTACAGTTTACTGACCTGTCACACCTGCTTCAAAGCCCCGAGGCAAGACTGATCTGTGAGCCTCCTCTTCTTCTTCTTCTTCTTCTCTGTCTGTGCTGCACTGTTGGTTCCCTTCATGCACCCGTCACATACAGCTCACTCACTGCACCGCAGTTTTTTTTCTTCTTGCACACAGATTTCAAGCATTAATTGTACATCAATTGTTTGATTTTTAGGATTTAATTGTTGTGTTTTACACTAAAGTGGAAACTGAAAATGATGAAGAACCAACACGACTGCAACTGCCCTCCAAAATACAAACCACAGAACATACTAGAGACACACAGTTTTAAAGAATTAAAGAAAATAAATGTATGAATATCATCTAACTAACAGCACACATGACCCACCTGCTGTATATATGGGTCCATGTTTGTGCCTGAAAGGTATCAGAACTGCAGATGCAGATATAAAGACCAAATGTTTAAAAATGTAGATTGGCAAAGTAATCTCTTATTCACTAAAAACTACTGAAACTGTTTGAGATGCACAGTTTTCACATGAAGTGCCTGAACAAGGAGTCGAACTATTGGTTTTGTTCATTTAAAGTGTGGCCTGCGGACCAGAGCTGGCCCGCTGTAAGGATTGTCTCGGCCCACCAGATGTTTCAGCAAAATAAAATAATGATCTGAATCAATGTTTATCCTGTTTTTAATTTTCATTAAGTAAACTGCTCTTTGAATATGTCAGATCCCTTATTATTATTATTTGTCATGATCTGAGCACTTCGAGCCGAGTGACACTGTGCAGGAAGTGACTTATTTAAAGGGTCTCCGTGTGATAATTTATCATCATTTACATGTATTAATCGCTTCTTTATTGGCCATATGTGAGCGAGTTGTAACGTGAGGTGAAAAATGTCAAATGGAAACTAACGACTGGTTTCCAGCACAACTCAGAAGACCCACAGAGCCCCTTTAAGAGAAACTGGGATCCTTGAACTACGGAGGCCCTGAGAGACAAATATTAATGCACTTCACCAGGCGTGTTTCACCTGTTCTGAAGTCATCAACTGAGGCGTGATCAGACTTATGAAAATGGACCATCAATTCAAATCATAATTTCTCTCACTGGCCTCTCCGGGCTTCCGTACAGTACCATTTTGCATTTTAACAACACAGTAAAATAAACAGGTGACTGCTTCAAGGGAAAAAAAGTTGAGCTCTCTTGATTTAAAAGAGCAAAATGTGAGTCAACAGCACAAAGTAGGACTGCCACTGTGTATATGCATGGGTTATGCAAGGGATTATGGGAAAATTTGTGCAAAAAAAACATAAAGTTTCTGCAAAAAAAATAAAAAAAATAAAAATTAATCTTTGATTCATGATAAACTCTCATTTCATGTTGGGAAATCATTTATTTATTTATTTATTTTAAATCACCGTCATCATTTCAGTTTGTGCTGGAGATCAGCCTGCCTCGCCCCTCCCTCGTCGCATCCTGTACTCTCCTCCTCCTCCTCCTCCTCCTCCTCCTCCTCACGCTGACTGTGTTGTGTTTCAGGAGGGACATGTTCTGTCCGTGAGCTTTTTTATTTTTTCTTCTCGGGGACTGTCAAGGTCGAGCCGGGCATCATGACTTTTAATTGACCACCATGCAACAACCACCGCTGTTATAACACGACTCGTCTCCGCCCGGCAGCTCCACCAGCAGCTCCACCAGCAGCAGCAGCAGCAGCAGCTCCACCACTGAGTCCTCCTCAGGGAAAACTGCCACCACCTGCCGACGCGACTCGCCCCATATGACCGTCACAAAGGTGAGTTCACTTCAGTGGAAAGTCGTGCAGCCTTGTTGTTGTTGCTCGCTTGTGTCTGTGCGGCTGCAGGATGAACGGATTGAGAGTCGGACAGTTTATTTTGGGCGCTGCACTTGCACCAGCACCACCAGCACCACCAGCTGCAGCTGCGGCGTGGCTCCGAGCTGCAGCTCTGCCATGCGGCCAGCAAAACACAACTCAACTCCAGTCTGCAAGTGTGTGTGTGTGTGTGTGTGTGTGTGTGTGTAGGTGAGTTAGCTGATTAATGTGTGGCAGCATGTTGGTTAAGATGCATGTCTTTTTAATCCATGTCATGCACACCAATGAGCCCCTTTGTAATGATAATAATAATAATAATAATAATAATAATAATAATAATAATAATAATAATAATGATGATGATAATAAACTTTATTTATATAGCACCTTTTAAAAAACAGCTTACAAAAGCAGAAGCGGAGTCTGAGGTGAAGTTAGAACAAGAAGGCAGAACAGAAAATGTAGAAAACACAAAAGACAGTATGAATAAATAACAGGAATAAAAGCCATACGACAGGCACAATAACAGAAGAAGAAGGAGACAGGCAGAGTAACGCAAAAATAGAGATGAATAAAAGAATAAAATCAATAATGGATGATGAGAAGAGGTGTAGTTGTGATGTTAATCCCTCTAGATAGATGATGAGCTTGTGCTCTGATACAGAGGTGCACAGCTGTTTGCGGCTGCAACTTACCTCATTAATCGATTAGTTGTTTGGGCTGTAAAAAGGCAGAAAATGGTGACAAATGTCGATCAGCGTCACACAAAGATATCAGATTTCTGTGGAAGCCCATTTCCACCACTTAAAGGAGCACTCTGTAGTTTTGGAGAAGAAATTCAAACTCATATTTTTTATATTTACAGTGTTAATGAGGTAATAATACAAACTCAGACATATTTATTTTTTTCCATAACTGAATAAACAAGCTGTTCTCAGATGGAAAATAAGGTCCCCAGAACACTGTTTGGAGCTAGAAAGGTGGCAGGGTCCGCCAAATAGAAACAAAGTAAAACAGTATGAATTTGTGTTGATTTGTTTTTACATTCGTTTGTTACACCGATCACAATATCTACTTTCTGTGTCATAATTATGACTTTTTGTCTTGGGTGAGTGGAAACTGGCTTCCAAAGTTTGCTGTCAGAGGAGTAAAGAGACACTTTTAAGAAGGTCGAACCAGAGTTATCAATTATCAAAATAGTTGGAGAGTAATTTAACAGATCAACATTGATAAATAAACAATCAATTGTTTTTGCTCCAAAAAGATCAGACGAATGGTGAAAAATGCTCCATGATTGTATTGTACCGCATTATACGAACAACAATCGAAAAAGTCAAATATATTCAGTTCACAATCCTATAAAGGAAAGAAAAACACCAAATGCTAACATTTGAGAAGCTGAAACCGTAACAATGACTCATGAACTCTGGTATGTTTCAGCTATAATTGAAATGATGGTAAGTCTTTAACAAAAATGTTAATTATTTAACAAAAATCTATACAATTGTAAATAGATTGACACAAATTTAAATATTATTCATTGGACACGACTGAAAATACACAAAGGTTCATATGTTGCACTGAAAACATGAATCGTTTCAGAGTCGATGAGTTGAAATCTTAATTTAAAGAAAATGAATCCTCAATATCACAGATGACTGCAATCGAATTGTTTAGATTATTTAAAAAAAAAAAATCTGGTTTCAGCTATCCAAACGCAAAAAATAATATATCACAATAGCTGATAATGTTCTGTCGATTGACTAATGGACAAATTGTTTCAGCTTTATATAAAACAATTCTTTATTTTGTCACTGAAGCTTCCTCCTACATCTAAATCTAAACCACTGACTGTAAATATTTTAAATGTTTTAATAAAAAATGATATAAAATGTTGACGAGTCTATAGAAAGACAATAAATCCCAAACCGAGATGAATTCATGAGGCCACAATTTGAATTTGGTGATCTAAAGATGTCACATTTGGTTTTGAGAACAAACGATGGTCCTTTTTAATTGTTTTTTTTTCCGCTTCACACATAAAACAATCAAAATGAACGTTTAATGAAAGTAACTGTTGGTGATTCACACGTCCCGTCAGCAACAGTAACTTCAAACCCAGTATTGTACCCATTCATTTACTGTCGTCTTCATGTCTGCAAACAACATCATCGGTTATAAGTGAAATCTTTTATTTTAGCACGGTGGGTGGTTGCGTTGTGTCCGGATGGTTTAAATCCATTGTTTTTACCCACTCTAGTCTGGATGGATGTAAACAAACTAAGGACAAAAGAAAAGCAGTTTGAGGGCTCTGTGTTTAATGACCCGAGTCTAATGGTCACCACATGTTGAACAGTGGGAGAAAGACATGTGGGACTCGGTGCCAACTGGGCAATTGTGGCACGGGACATCACTTCCACAGGGGCGAGTCCAGGACAGGCAGCTTGTTTGGTTTAATATAATTCAACATCAACAATATACATCTTTACGGACTTATTGTTACTATAGTAATCCATCACCAGTCACAGTTTATTATAATTACATGAGGATGGTCCAGAAAGTTGAGTAGTTCTGTGTGATATTAGGGACAGAGCTCAACATTTTGGGAAATTCACGTAGGTGCTTTTATTTTTGTGAGTTAGATGGAAAGATTGATCACTCACTCATGTTTGTGTCTTTTCCAGTCTTTTTTTTATCATATATTTGTCAGCGTAAGTCTTCTAAAGTTTGTAATTTCCTGGAAAATTATAAAATAAAATGTTGATATCTCATCCTGCCCTCGGGGGCGTATACTAGTTTTTGCATCCAAAGACGCCGTGGACGTATAAAAAGAAGGACGAGTGTTTCTCGGGAGCAGGCCTCACACATTACTGTACAACATCTTGTTAAGTTAGCCTGTTGGTTCACCAGCTTTTCATTCACAAACTTGGTGTTTCAGGCTGTGGCGTGTCAAATTCAAGTGTGACAACTTGAGTCATGACTTCTGGAGCGTAGAGCAGTGTAGAGGTGTCGTGCCAGCACCAGATCTGTCTAAGTAGGCCGGTCGCCTACCCAATTGCAAAGTCCAGCCAAAATGAGCATTAGACTAATGAGCGTGCTACACATCTTTGCTCAAAATCTCCCAGCCTCACTGCGTGTAGCTGGCTTTTAACTGTGTCGAAGAACATATCGTCATGGTGTCTTTTAATGTTTTGAAGGAGGAGTTTGTGGTATTTGAAGACACTGTACTCTCTGCTACTGTTGTCATTAGTGAAATATGTTGTGCACTTTCGTGTTGGGCCATAAAACGTCACCCAGTATCTCTGGCACGTTATCACACAGACTGTTAACAAATACCTGAGATTCTCCAGCTTTGTGCAGCTTGAAGCTCACTTCTTCAGAGGCAAATTATTGTTTTATCTGCTGATCTCCTTCATGAGAAGTCACTCATAAGTTATTTTCTGTTTATCTTGTACTAAACGTCACAAACGTCAAAACAGCAACCAGAGCTGCAGGTTTCTGAGATGATACACGACCTCGCTGCTGGTTCCAGGTGTCAAAGTCCTACCTGCTGTAATAACTGCGTTGAATTGAAGGCGCGCTTTTGAGCAAACACGCCCTTGAACCAGAGCGCCTTATTGGCATTCTGACAGTATGTCACTGTCATGCTGCTATGAGCATAAAGTGATTGCCAAATATCAGGAGGTATAACCTGTATTTAAGACAAACAGTGTGCCCTGATTAACTCAGAAGCCTGTTGACATGTAATTTAAGATTGCTCTCTGCACTGCGGTGTGTGTTTTAAACCTCATGGAAAGAATATGAGAAAACAAGCCGGAGCTGTTGTAAAGTGGAAACAGACAACTGACCACTCCTAGCTTTTCCAAGTGGTGTTACTGTCGGCACTGCTGTCACAAAGACAACTGGACCGCTTTCCATTTTCTGCAGAATAGCAACTACCAACAACACAAGAGAAAGAAAGTGTTCATTAATTCATTTAGTCTCTAATGGAGATGTGACAGCGGATAGAAATGGTGCCAGGCTGACAGTCTGGCTGGTTCTTCATTTTCTAGGAGAGTTCGGGTACTGGAGAGGTACTGGTGGTAATGAAAATTGCATGGTGAAGGCTGAAGGTTTCTAGTCCTACCAGATTAAACTCGGATTTATTCTACGCCATTACATCGTGTAATCAGTATTAACTAATAATAGGTTGAAGAAAAATCTCGTCTATTGTCAGTTTTAAGTCATTTTATGAACAAAAAATACCACAAACTCATCAGCTCAAAATCATACTCAAAACAAACAGAGCAGCATATCACCAGGGTTACCCCTAACTGTAGCTGCTGTTAGCTCGTTTAGCGGTGCATCTAGTGGTCTAGGGAGAGAGACTGTTGCTGTTTACACCACTGGCACAAGAGCTTTGGACTGGGATGGGCTGGGGCTAGCCTTTTAGCATGCTAACTTCAGTCAGTATCAACACAATTCATAGACGTCAAAACTGAATTCTTAGATATCGCACCTTTAAGGTCAAGAATGAACTTTGTAACTGTCAATTGGACAAAACAAAAACTATTTTCTCGCATTTTATAAACAAATAAATAATGGAGATAGATATGAAACAGATTATTTGTTTATATTTGTATGAACAGAATCATTTTTAGTTGCAGCCGTGTATGTTTCTGACGTATTTCCACTAATGCAAATGAGTCAACGGCGTTGGCTGATAAGAAAAAGTCCCAACTGTGCTGATGCCCAGATAGTGAACACGCAGCTCTCCTTCCTCAGCAGTGCTTGGACTGCAGAATGTGTCAGGTTTGTGGCATTGTGATGGATCATTAGGTGCTGCTCCACACAGAGGTGACGAAAGAAACCAATTAAAGGGTGGTAAGTCATGATGTAACCAGGTCAGACTGTTGAGTTGTTGTTAGGTGTGTCCAGAATACCAAATACAACACGAGATGACTTTATATTTTGTAGCTTTATGACCAATGTGGAGGTTTGTGACTAACTGTTATTTTAATACCATCAGTTAGACTTGTTAGGTTTGTCTATAGAATAATGCAAATAATGAAAAGAGACTGAACACGAGCTTCCAGAGCATTTTTGTGCCGTGCAGTACTTACTTTTATGACCAAATACCTGCAAAGCTGATGACACTCCCATCAGCCTCAGTTGTTTTGTGTTTAGTGCTAATTAGCAGATGTTGGCATGGTAACACACTAAAGTAAGATTGGATTCTGTAAAAAACATACATAGCATGCTGACATTAGCATTTAGCTCAAAGTACCACTGAAAACCTGAAGATTGCCATCACAACTTCGAAGGGCTCAAGAAACCATCTTCATTCATCTTCATTGGTCCAAAACCCGCAAATAATACACGTACAATAATATAAAATTAAGAAAAGCAGCAGCTGGAACCACAAAATTGATTACCGAACAAAATAAATGTGTGTAGTTGTGTCCCTTACTGAACTGTGTGTATTCCTCTTTGTCCTTACGCTGGATTATGTCACTGATTTAGTAACAGTCAGAAACAGCCTGAAGGTGAATGAGATCATCTCATGTGTCCTCTGTCGCTTCACTATCAGAGTCAAAGCAGACTTTGTGTTTTAAGGGGGTGGTGGTTGAGAACCTGATGTTACCACTAAATGTTGCCCCATGCATGACTATACCTCCAGAACAAAGCCTGCAGGGGCCTTAAGACTCTGACTCCACCACCACCACTCCCTCCTATGGTTCACTCAACACTAAACCCATTGAAGGCCTGCCTCCCTCCCCAGCAGGGCCGAGGTGACTTCATGGTGTTTGTGTCAATGAACCGTTTGGTATAGATACACTGCCTCTGTCAGATTAAGGATTTTTGTTGTATTCTTTCATTTTAGAATAGGAATAATGTGGTGTTGTTGTCGCGTTTTGGTAAAAATGCAGTCGAGTGATAACATTCGGTCATTGATGAGTTTCTACAAAACCACTGATGAGTTCAAACTGGAAAATTGATGATGATAGATGGAAAAATAGCAGGTTTTGGTTTGCCGCAGAAACCGCTGGAAATGTCCGCAGCTCTCCTTAAAAAACGGTTTTGACCTCAGATAAACGGATGGAAATGTCTCTAGGTGTCCTTAAAAATATCCAGTGGTGTGACTCGAAACTCCGGTCGCCCGATTGGCAGCCATGTTGGCTTGCAATAATGCTACAAACTTCCCCTCCACCTCCCGATGTGAAAGGTGACCAATAAGCATATAATGTGAACGTGATATGCCGTGTTTGGTGCTGTACACATGTCAACCTTGGACATTACTGTGGTTTGCTGAACGTTAACTGCTGACGTTACATCCTGGTGACTGGGCTGTTTGTTAACTTTTGACTGAGCGGGAGAAATTAGTTTTTTAAATTCTATAAAACTGAGAAAAATAGCCAATCCCCACATTTGAGAAGCCTTGAAAGGGGACTCAAATGATTAAGCAATTATGAAAATAGTTGCTGATTAATTTCCTGTTTCCTCACTTCTTTAGCAACGACATACAACTTCTGATCTGCAATTTACTGCGACGTGTGAGCGGTGACTGACGCGATAATTACGCCTCGTTACGACAATCTCCATCAAGTGGGCAGATGTTTAAACCTGAAGTGGATCCATCATCTGACACTTTGTTGTGATCAAATATAATCTTTAAACTTACACTGAGATGTTTAGTGATGGATGTGAGTCACTTATTGCTGGATGCTCTCAAGGCAGCGAGCGAACCTTTTCAGACAAGTCTGCCATATTTAAGTGCACCGGCTTTAGGAAACAATCTGCTGGTGGATGTTAAAGATGATTACTGTACTTGTCCTGACAATGGTTTGGAAATCCTAAAATGCTCTTATGTAACCGAAGAGTCTGCACGTGACCCGCACAACCCTCTCACTGTTATTGTCACACACAGACCGCCTGAAGACCACCAGCCACCCCCAGCAAACCAGCTCCTGCTGTTCCTTTGACACTGCAGGGCAGGGTCATTTACACAACCCAGCTTAATGACTTTTTAAACAAAAGCTTTGAAAGACCTGTTTGTGTTTCCATTCCTCCCTTTACTGTTACATCACTGTCACTCAGATCAGTCGTGGCAGGTTGTCCTGCACGTTCCTGACATGACAGCTGTCCGACTGTTTGAGGATTATCTGGTGCGGCGCCCACGTGGGGCAAACAGGGAGGGGATTACTTAACCAAATAGAGAGAGAGAGAGAGAGAGAGTCTTTGGATTTGTTCAGTGTCGAGCTCGTGGTGCTCTTGTAAAGGTTTATCAGGCCACGTTATAGTAAGGTGACACTATGAAGGCCACAGGAAAGAGGAAACTTCAGCACTGTGTTGGGACACTGAGCGAGCCAGACTGTCTATAATCTGACAGTGCTGGTGAGCTCTTAATGAGCTGTAGCACCACTTTCTGCCTCGAGTCCTTTGTTTGTTTTTAATTCTCAAGTAGAGTCAAAAGAAGAAGTGATAGAAGTATGTCATCGTTATTTTAACCCATTTCTTAATTCAACTAGAGAACTACTGTACATCGTGATATAAAATTATGGAAACCATTAAAGAAGATCTTTGACATATCGCCCACCCTCACTATTATCTTAACATTTCATATAATATCTTTTTTTTTTTTTACTTTGAAAGAAGAAGAGGAGAGCTTTCCTCACCCTTAGGTGTGATTAACTTACTATTTTTAAAAAAAATGTGAGATTATCGGTTAATTTAACAGTGTTGGCCGTGAGAAGCAGGTAATTATCGGTAATCAGTATCCATATCGTGCAACCCTTCTGCTGCCATCTTTGGTTGGATCAGGACGCAGCTTGGAAAACGGGTTAAAAGTGTAACAGCGGATTAAATATTTAGATTTTTATCCAGATGGTTAGAAGAGTCTGGAAATGCCTTCTTAACAGCGGGAACTGTTACTTAAAACCAGGGATTTATTTTTAAGAGTATCACCTAAAAAAACCCTCTATGTGCTACAATGTGGTCACTTTTCCTGTGTATGTCATCATTGAGACAATTGTTAAAATTAACTTAACACGTAACATAGCGGTATTTACAAGTGTGCACATAAAGGTGCTGGAATTAACAGTCTTGTCCTCTGCTGACCCCTTTACCCAATCCTCCCCGACACGCTCTCAACAGTTCATATGTCCAGACATGAAGCTGAAGCTTAACCACAGAAGTGCATGGAATGAATGTGGGTTAAGATATTTACAGTAAATATCTTTATCATGAAAATCTTAATATATGATCGGGAAGTAGATTTATGACCTCTTTTATGAGCTATAAACACTCTGAGAGATGTGATTTTCAATAAGTGTTGATTTTAATTATCTTTTCCTTGCCCCAAACTTGTTTATCATCAGATCTATCTTGTGACCACCAGGTCAGCAACCAGTCTTAGAGCTTTTATTTCATCAATGTTCAGATTGATTTTTCACTCCTCTGTTGAACTACACCTGCAGCTACAGGATGTGTTTATTTAGTAGCACTGTTTCAGTGTGTGCTCCTGTTGTTTCTGGAATCAGGGGGTCATCATCTGAGGCAGATGGGTCAGCAGAGTGTGATTCATTATTCATGAAGACACGTAGATGGCCTCTCACACTCGTGTGTGTTCACCATATTGATTCCAGAGCTCTAAAGTAGCCCTAATGGTTGTACCTCATGAAAAATGCTGTCGGAGCAAATGAACGCTCGCTGCCTGACAAGGCAAGTGGCAATGTGTACATTTGTTTATCAGACTGAACAAGAGTGGCCTCTCGAAAGCTTTTTGCAAATGGATGTACAGTGCGATATACTCTATAATGTAGGTTGAATGCTCTAACCCGCAGAAGCCTATATGTGCAAGATCGTTAAAGTGAGTGCAGGGTCAAGTACTCCATCTCATATTGTTAAACGGGAACGGAGAGTTCAGTCTACCACTGAAATATCTCAGCAACTATTGGATGGATTTTGAGGATATTTTGTGCAGACATCATGGTCCCCTGAGGGTGACCCTTTATGCTTTGGGTGATCACTAGCATTTTTACATTTGTGGTTTTTAGTGAGATTGCTCCACAGCTGTTGGATCCCCTCATGATGAGTTGTAGTAACTTTTTAAATCTACCTTCAGGTCAAAATTTGTCGTAATTTGTCAATTATTTTAGTTTATGGCGACATTCTCATTAGCTTTACCTCGTATTTACCTCGTATACAGTAGCATGCTAACACGCTAAACCAAGATGGTGAACACGGTAAACATTACACCTGTTACACATCAGCTTGGTGTCTTTGTGAGCGTGTTTGCACGCAGACGTTAGCATTTAGCGCAGCCTGACCGTGCCGCTAGCATCACTAATATCAGAATTTCCAACACGTTGACTAAAAACGTAAGCTCGTGCTAGTTTTGAGTTTCCCGGCTTACGTTGTGATGGTATTCTCATTGACAAAACACTTGAGCATTAGCATGTCAGCGAGCTGCACACTGTGTATGTCGAGTATCACAACCCGCTAATGCAGTTAGCTAATGGGGTTGATCTCGTTAGCGGTGGCCTCCCTCAGCCTCGTAGCAGGGCGTGCACTGCTGCAGTACGCCGTCTGTGTTTTGTTGACTGAGAGAAGCTGTGCCTATATAAAGGAAGGCTAATCCCGTGAGTCATAGAAAGTGAAACTCACCTTGACTACAGTCACTATGGTTAGGATGGATGAATGACCTTAGCTGGTGAGGCTCACTGACACTGTATTAATCTCAGTGATAAGGAACCCTGTGACCTGTTTGGTCTGAAGAACAAGCTCACTGCCTTTGCTGAATAATTGATCAACCTTCAACCAGTTTGTTATTTAATATTCATCACATATAAGCGCGAATTCTGTAATAAATTGCATCTCTTTACCATATAAATTCCCAAGGCGGCGCCTCTTGAGCTAAATTTAGAACATCAAACCTCGTCTTGTGGCTCTTGTGGCTGTGAGTGTTGCACGTATTCATCCTCTTCCTTCTTCTCTTTGATGCTGAGTATTTCTAATTGTGTCGGGAGCTCGCGCGGCAAAGACTGTCTGCAGAGCTGCTTCGCTTAGTTGTAATTAATACGAGATAACAGAAACCCTCTGGAGGCTACGACCTGAGTCACACTCACATTGCCTTTTCAGTTGTGAGAGTCTTCACGTACATTTGAGACATCCGGCACTTAGCAGTATTTTATGCGCTTCCTTTTTGTGTCTTTTGCTTTAATAAAATCATTCTTATCAGATGATTTCTGCTCAGTGAAGTGAAGGGACATGGAAACATTTAATCTGCTCCAATTACACAGAAAAGAGGGAAAAAGACATGAGCATATAGTACTCAGTCAGCCACAAGCTTATTGTTTATGTGGATATCTATACGTAACACACTTTAACAACTGATAACAACGTGTGGTTTCTTGCCTCACCAACAAAAATGATATTAAAGTGCTTCCCCTTTCTTGATTTGCTTGTTGTTTTGTAGCCTACAGCTGAAGTAACCACATGGTAAGAGAAATATGATATCTGACGAGTCTGGAGGGTGTTGCATTAAATACAATTGAAAACACATTAACGGACACAATAGGAATGGATTAAAGTGCTGTCTGCTTTAACGTAACTTGCAAGCTTTTTAAGCTAATTTATTTGTTGATTATTTTTTGTATTATTGATCTAAATCTGCAAAATAACTAGTCACTTTAAGGGATAGTTCGGGTCTTTTGATGTGGGGTTGTATGAGGTATTTATCCCGAGTCAGTGTATAACCTGCAGTAGATGACCGTCAGGGGGAGACCCTGTGTGGAGAAGCAGCGCGTGGCACCGACAGGGAAGCAGAGCATTGTACTGCTAACCAGGATTGCCAGCAAGACGTATTTTAGCCACCTTAAAGAAGGCCCACCTTAAGAAAGTATGCGTCCGTTTAAGTGTACGCTATACTTTGAACATTTTTGGCCGTCGGACAGCCTTTTCCTTTGGCACTACATTCCCTCAACGGTACAACGTCCGTATTCCTACACACAAGCACAACTGTGCCTGCCAGCTGTCTTACGGGTGCCCCTCTCTCTCTCTCTCTCTCTCTCTTACTTTCTGATGTGATCATTATGTGTTGTGTGTAATACAACCTCCGTCCAGCATGTCTCAAGGCTGGACCCTTTTACCGTCAGCCAATAAAGGAATTGATTTGGTTTCCAGCTCGTTTGCTGTAGTGCTCCTGGATGCCAGCCGCTTGTTTGAAGTCTGCAAGATTACATTCTCTGCGTTTCTAATCACCGTCGTTGTATGTGTGAAAACAGAGAGAGAGAGGTGCACTTAAATGTTTCAATATATAACAGATTCTTGATCTTTACAATGAGTAAATGTATTTCTTTGATGTGAGTTCAGGGATTATTGGCTGTACAAACTGTCTCTCGCTGCCAGCGATGATGTAAGCAGGTAAGTGAGGCTGTGATATCACGAATGGAAGGGTTTCAAACGGCTGTGTTAATGCAGATATTGGACTGAATCAGACGTGAAGGAATGAGGGGCACTGCACAGGCATGCTAACGTGAGTCAACGTATAAGCTAACAGGTGAGATCACCATCGCACGATGCGCTTCAGTCGTCCATATGGTGAAATGTGGCTCTTTCGTTTGGAACCGCAGACATCAGCAACATAGTTTTGAAATGACGATTGATCGTCTTATCAAATAGTTTGTCCCCCACATCACTGCCTGTCTCCTGATCGCAATCAGGTGTTTGATCAGCTCGAATGGATCATGGTATCTGACCTGAACATCTGCGCACTGTTTCCTGTAACTGAAAGAGGCATGTTTGTGCTCCAACACAGTAAAACAACATCTGGAAAGAAACTTTATAAAAAAAAGCTTCTCAGGTTTAGACTGGCAGAGATTTACCTGTGATTTTATCAGTACATTAAGTCACACCTCAACCTGTTGAGACACATGAGCAGATTAACTCTGACTGAACTTGATTGTTCATGTTGTATCCTCATTTTGTGTGTGTCTTGTGTTACTGATGTTCTCACAGTAGTACTAGTCTTAGTAGTTTCTTTTTACACGTACTGTCAGTCTTGTCGCAGTTGTGGTGACAGTACGTACAGCTTTTCTTGAAATGCGTCTAAGAATGTGTTTATAAATCAAATGCCTATTTTTGGTGATCCAGTCAATTAGATATCCAAAAAAGATGAAGGGGATTCACATGATGCAAAAAAAAAAAACAGCAACTTCAGTATTTCCAGTGCTTTTTCCTGTCACGCTCAAATTTTCAAGGTGCCCTTTATTCGTCTCCTCAGTGAGTCCAATAATTGGAAACCACTAAGTTGAATTTTAAAGATCACGAACTGCTTCTTTAATGTATGGTTCTCATTTGATTCTGTTGGACTCACTTCAAGGTACGAAGCTCTCCAGCTGACACTGACAGTGAATGAACCCAAGATGTTTGCCTGCTTAGCATCACCTGTTTGACTTTTCTTCCCTGACAAAGACTCTCCATCTGTCTAATTGACTCTTGCTGTCCTGAATCCGTATAGTTTGGCCAGCATTAAGAGCACTGTTGATTGCTTTTTGTTCCCTGAAGTATCACATTCAATCAACTTTAATCTCACCCCAGATTTATCTTTTATCATTTGTCCTGAAATGCTTTGAAGGCCCCGTCCCTAGGAGGACGCCCCACAGTTTGGGCCTTAACAGTGTATTGTAATTAATCCCTGGCTTTGGTACTGTGTTGCTAGATAAGTGCTACTTCACTACAGCTCAGAGGCAAATATTGTACTTTTTACTCCACTTCATTTGTCTGACAGCTGAAGTTACTAACTACTTTTCAAACTACATTTTTTCATACCCTGCTCATTTCCTGCTTGAATTAGCAGGAAATGAGCAGGAAGAAAGCTAAAACAGGCGGTCACCTCCGCGGATTGCTGCTGCAGTCAGGTTGATAAACAGGAGTGAAGATAAGAAGATGAATCCCCTTTTTGATCCCAAAAGTTTAAAAGTAATCTGTGAGCTCTCCTCCTGTTGGTAAACAGCTCTGAATCAGAGCAGAATCCATTGTGACTGCAGGTGTTTATTCCTCCTAAAGGTCTGGCTCTGCATCCGACTCTCTCCTCCCAAGAGACCCCTAGCAGCAGAGACTACTTATTTTGTTTTGATTTAAAATTTTACAGACTTTTACTTCTCATTGTGTATTTTCACAGTTAGGTATTAGTACGTTTACTTAAGTAAAGGATCTGAATACTTCTTCCGCCACTGATCTCTTGATATTACATGTTTTTTATTGTCAGAGAAGTTTCATCTCCAACTCCAATCACAAGTTAATGTTTAATTAAATAATTATTTGATAATCTCAAAAGCTGTAACTGTGCAGTAGGTAGTTGAAAATGTATTTTGCCCCTCAGAAAATCTACATTTATGACATTTAGTCATATAATGAATGTTGTTTCCATTAAAATAAACCCCTGGAATCAACATTATCCCCAAATTTAGTTTTAATTACGTAATATAAATTGTACTTGCAGTACGAATGAGAAATGTTTTCACTGACTCCTGCGTGACGGCTTGTTGAATCAGTGTCTTTCCTGTGTTGGTGCAGGTGTGGCTCCTCATTTGCACACTAAAGCAACAGAATCAGAGCGTCAAACAACATGCAAATTAATAACAAATTGACAAAAGCTTGACCTTGCTTTTCTCAGTATTGCTCAGTACTAACTAACTATATTGCTGCCATACCAAGTGATGCAAAGGGGTTTTATTGCTACGGTAGGAAGGTGTTGCCCTTTTATTTGCTCTCTGAACAACTCGTGTAAATTAATCCGTCTTTAATGGAGGTTTCTGTGTACACTGGACTTCACCAGCTCCAGATGACTTATTCAATCATCAGCTGCACCTGTTCAGTTAAGTGTGTACTTGAATGGGACTGCACTATTTGCTCAGTTGTTGAACACTTGACCATTGAAAGCCCGGAGTGAATACACTCAGCTCTAGTCCCAAGAAGCCTAAACCTTCCTACAGCAGCTTAGGCCCCAAACTGAAACACATGATTGTACTTGGCACTGAAACCAGGTGTTTTACAGTCAAAACACAGTCAGACGGCTAATCGGGAATGACAAAGTGAGGAAGGGAAGGCCATTGTGTCTCTGCGGTGTCAAAGGCTCTGGCCTATTTTCTCAC
This sequence comes from Pagrus major, assembly GCF_040436345.1. Classification (NCBI taxonomy): domain Eukaryota; kingdom Metazoa; phylum Chordata; class Actinopteri; order Spariformes; family Sparidae; genus Pagrus; species Pagrus major. The sequence goes on from NC_133215.1 coordinate 13,605,037, forward strand.
AGCAGCCAGCTATTAGTCTGCGACCGTGTGATCTGTGATTAGAGAGCGAGCCTTGTGGTTGGAGCTCTTTGGAAAGAGTCGCAAGCTTTTAGGACTCATGCCCTGTCCTTATTGATAATTGCTACAACTCACACATACACACACACACACACACTTAAAGTGCTAAGGTTTAATCGAGAGCTGAATGAGAGGAAATACAGCGCAGCCAGCAAAGTGTTCATAAATCAAAGCTGTCTGTCTGCTTTGATAAGAGGAGTAGATACATGGTGACACTGTCCAATCGCTCCACTGTCTGTCTGCTGGATGTCTGTGACACACCTTTGGCACAGTATTGAACGTCAGATTGAAAAACTGCTCGTCTGAATAAAGCCAACACAAGCATTTCCTTGTAATTTCAGTATCTCTAATCATTCTGTTCTGCTCTTCCTTTTAATTTTATCTATACGGTCACTGTCTAATGTTAGGGTTAGGAGTGTATTAAAGTTCTTGTTTTCCCCTTTGATGAGTCAACCACTTCCCACATCTTTTTTCCCCGCCTGTGTCCTGTGTGTCTTGTCCTGTGTGTGACCGTTGGACTTTGTTGTGTATTTGGGGGAGATGTGTTTCCAGCTGGCTTTATCAGTAGTGTAAACGTGTGGGTGTGCGGTAGGTGCATTCTCTCAAGCACTGTACTGCAATGTTGACGCGCAACCACATGGACACACGTTTTGTATTTAGAGTTCACACGCGAAACATCATCTTGCAAAATATGAGTCACTGCACCAGCGGTAAATACTGTAGTTTAAATTGGCGCCAAAATTGTCTGCTTACACATTCATTTATCAGGAGTAACAATTCAGTAACACTTTAAAAGAGGCCATGCTGCATAATTATAATGTTTTTTTTGTTTTTAAACTGGAAAAATACATGTTTTTTGCTGTAATGTGTCATTCTGGAGAAAAAACTGATTGCACAGTATAATGGCTGGAGAAAAATGACACCATCCATGCTTTCTGTAAACTTCACTTCACCTATACTATTCAGTCAGCTACTAGGCTGGATTTTTCCTGGAAAAATAATGTTCGAGCTGGCTTTCTTTCCACTAGATCAGTTAGTGACAAAAACCTGCCTACTTATCAATAAAACCGGGTGTTTCATAGCGCTGAGTTCGGGATTTCTGGGTCAAATCAGTACATCAGAAATACAGTACTTGAGATGTGAAATTCATTCATTTTTAACTGTATGTACAGTTTTGAGTACAAATTCTAATGGAGTGTCTTTACATTGCAGCATTGTTACCTTGGATACATTTATTAATTCAATCTTTATTTATATGGGGTGGTCTGGTGAGAGTTCTCTCTGTTACATGCATGCCCTGTGTGCACAAAACAATTAAAGCAACGGCAAAAATCCAACAGTCAGACAAACGTGAAACTTACAAGACTGCAGGAAAAAAGAGACGAGGATACAGTTGAGAAAACTTGTTAAACCAGCATTAAATAAAATCTGAAACAAGAAATATGGGAGTAAAGCCAGATTAAACTTTTAAGTCTGTACCTCAATTAGACCTAACTGTTGCAGGTAGCTGTTGCATCAGTAGTCCTGATGATCTTTACAACTGGCGTGCAGCATGCACGTTTGTGCAATAACAACAATTGATCAGCCCCTCGGCTACACCCGTGTGACCATGTGAAGGCCAGTTGTCAGTGGCCAGCTCCCCCCCCCCCCGTCCTCTTATCGACCTGTTAGCTCTCCTAGCCTCTCATGCTAATGTGGCATTACATAATGCCTCAGTTTGACTTGGACTGATAACCGCTGTGGTCCAGCTGAAGCCATGTGAACGGTTGAATGGATTTTAGGCTTTCTGCCAAACAATCCAGCAGCCGATCTAATTTAGAGTGCATGTTGCATCTCTTTGCTTTAACTTGAAGGTTCTTTGTCTGTGTCAGATCGAACTTCACAGAGGACGCGTGGTTTGAGAGGGACGGCCAGAGATTATAACATTAAGTAGAAATGTATGTTCTGTGTGTGTGTAGCGGATAACCTTTACTCTTACACAGTGTAACTTATTAATGAAATAAGTACCTATTTTGTTTCTGAAAATGTGTCCCAACTTTGAACCTGTTGTGTGAGAGATGGTTTGTTACCAGGGCTGTAAATCACCAGTTTCATCACGATACTATACATCGATTCTTTGGAGAATGATGCGATATTTACCGATATCACAAAATCTGGCATGATACGAGTTCAATTCAATTCAGGGGCCAATGATAGATATGAGAATGTTATCATCTGTTTAACAGAGTCAGCTACAGAAGACGATTGGATAAACCATCTGTCTATCAACGTCTGTCACAGGCTAACGTCAAAACCACTTTTCCATCGAGAAAGTCCTTCAGTGTTCTTTGCTTTTCTGTTAATGAAATACACTCTCCAGTTCTTCTATGCTAACCTCTTTCGAAGCTGCCATTGTTGTTTTCAAATGCTTCTCATGCCGGTCGTCACATCTAAATCGCTGCCAGTAGTTTCTCGTAGGATGCTGACTGGTTCAACGCCTGCGTGATAGATCCTCAACATCACATGATCACGTGATCTCATGAATCCAGCTGCGCTGAGGTGACAGGAGGGAGGGAAAAGGGGATGACATGCAGCAAAGAACCTGGGACGTTGGCATTATGTAGTTAGCGTCTTTAAAGTTGGAAAATGAAGTTGACTTATATCACTGATAGTGTGTATTTATATCTAATACTATTTTAATTTAGTTTATTGTTTTTTATTGTCTTCTCAAGCTCTTTAAATGCATTAATTTGCCTTAAAGAAAGAACTCTGTTTGTCTTACCTTCCCTTACTTTTCGTCAGACTTTCTAGGAATAGATATTTCTAGACAAGGAGAACGGTTATACAGAAGAGATGATGTAATTCGCTTTTATGAGCTACAATTCTATCGAAAAGAGACAAGTAGGTCATTTATTATTGAGCAACGAGGGTGAAGAGGAGCGTCTCCTCCTTCTCCTTAAAGATCGAGCGAGGAATCCTGATTGAGCAAACTCGCTGTGGAGGAGTGACAAGAGGGAGCGGCGCTCACAGATTACCTGCTGCACTCTCTCTCTCTCTCTTTCTCTCTCTCCCTCCCTCTCCCTCCTTGTAGTCACCTCCCTCTCAGGGAGTGTACACACACACACACACACACACACATACACACACACACTCCTGCGCTCTCCTCCTGCCTGTTCACACACGCACTCGGCTTCATGCTGCACACACACGCCCACCGTCTCCTCTGACTGTCTGTGTGGACATCAAAGAAGAGAAAGAAGCTCGGACGGGATAGTAAGACTCAGGACGGGCTGCTGGTGTGTGTGCGTTGGGGTGTGTGTGTGTGTGCATGCGTGTGTGTGGAAGCAGTGTTGACCCATGTGCTTGAGATAAAGCCAGACAAGTGATCTTTTCTAAGGGGGAGTATTTAAAATCTTTTTGGCCTGCCACTCAGACACAGAGTTGAACTTTTTCTCACTCATTGGACCCATTGCTGCTTCTTCTTGTGCCGGTGACGACTCACTCGACAGGGTGAGTGCTGCTGAACTCCCACTTTGACTTCACACACACACGCACACACACACACACACACACACACACACACACACACACACACCTCTTGCTCAATTGCATGCTCTTTCTTTCTCTTCCGTGTCGTCTCTCTCTTCATATCTTTCATGTCCTGCTTGTCTCTGCAGTTTCACATACCGTTATTGATCTTTTACTCTTTAGACCTCTGTCCACAAATGCCTCACTCTCTGTCTCTTTCTGTGTGTGTGTGTGTGTGTGTGTGTGTGTGTGTGAGCTCACTTTTTCCCCTGGGGATTCAAGGTCTGTGTGCATGTGCATGAGACAGGCTTCAACAAGATGAAACAAAAAATCTTTCCTCAAACATCCCTTTGCCTCGCCTGCGTCTGTGCATATTTGAGAAACTATTTTTAAAAAACTTTCCCTGCGCGCCTCAGATTTATCTGACAGCCGACTCCTTTTTAGTTAATTATCCCGCGGCTCAAACTTGGACGAGTAGCCGCTCATTCGCTGCCATAAGCGTGGAAGTATTTTCTAAAAAGAAAATGTCAATATGAAACTGAGGCTGTTCCACAACAGTGAGAATGACATCATCATCCACCGTCCCAGTCAAGTCATCTTTCACCACAGATGGCTATTTATGGCGGCGTCCACCCTTCAAAACACTACCATTCGCTGAAATATGTGCCTTGTGGTTTGAATGGCAGTCTGTTTGAGGTCTTTTCATTAAGCCTGCTATCCTGTTTCTCACGTCAAGGTTTATGAACCGATGAGCATGCAGTGCTTTTCATCCAGCTGTGGAAGTGAAGGTTAGAGCTCAAACCTCAAGACTTATTCAGCTCTGATCAAACTGCATCCGTAGCATCTTCTGTGAAGCTTTATATTAAGTACCTTGTACTAAGTGCTGGTTAATAGATTATATGGCTCTCTCACAGATAAGATGCCTATTAACATTATTAAAGTGTAAATAATAGCGCCATAAACACGTTTATTAAGATTATAGGCACTTGTGAGAAACCTGGGCCTTATTACCTAGTAACTAGCACTTGTAGCACTATGTAACTTTTTTACCTTAAAATAACAGCTTCAAAATCATGTTGATGGTACAGTGTCTTGTAATAGGGTGAAGGGTGTCTCTGTCTCAGCCACTTCACCCCCCCTTCACTTGTTTCTGCACTATGTAACTTCAGTGAGAGGGAAGGATCACAGCGTTACATACATGTTTACTTCAACATACAAGTTTTAAACACACCACATTGTTATGACGTAATAAGTTTTGTATGTAGTTAGCACCTACATTATGTCTGACGAATTGTTACAGACCTGGGATTTGTATTCACGACAGTGTTGTTGCACTCAGAAACTTTTGGGGGGCACCAAGTCACACAAAATGGCAATTTCTACATAATGTTGCTTTAAAAGTTCCTTCTCGTACGTTTAGATCAAATGCTAACGTTAGCACGCTAACATAGTTATACTGAAAATATACTTCAACATTACTGGTCCCAGCAATGTTGAAGTTTATTTTCAGTATAAGTATGTTAGCTTGCTTAAATGTATCTGCATTAATATGCAGATGTCTGATTACAGAAATTAATTTGCGTTGTATTTCACCTTATTACAAAGGTTGGTCGTGTCACTTGTTGCTAATCGGACTGTAAATAATGATCAGTGTACTCAAGAGGAAGTCTAGGCACACTGACACACTGACACATCGAGCGGGTTAAATGACAAATATGAATCAGTAATGTTTGAGGAAAAGTATTCGTCTGAAGTGTGCAGTATGAGTGTGTTGGTATCTGTTTACAGTAAGGCTGTCTGTGTTGTATCCTGTTGTCCTGCAAACAGTTCATGGATGTTCTTTAATGGCTAATGGACACAGGAATTGTGTTGTCTTATCAATGGGGAGATGATAGAAACTCTAATGGTACACCAGTGATTTAATGTGAGAAGTGGCTGAGTTCTGTATTGATTTCTGATTCATCTTCACACCAGCAGTGAACCAAGCACAAACAGCTGATCACAACTTTGGTCTCACTTTCACAGTTTTGCTGGTTGAACAGCACACTCATTAAGATAATGGCTGAGATCTGGGACCAGCAATGTTAACTTAAAAAAAGGTCGGACTGTGCAAGAAACACATGCAGTTTGATGTTTGCACATGTTTTAAACAAACCCTGTCATTAGTCAAACTGATGTGAAAGAGAAAATAAAGCAAACGTTAAAATGATCACCCGAACTGTGTCTGGTGTAAACACCCATCACATTTTACAGACCCACTCTCTGGTTTCAGCTTTGACCTGACGTACTCGTCATAGTTGTAAAGTCACACAGTTTTCATATGCAATAAAGGATTATTACAAACATTTCAGGTGAAGTGGTTTAGACAATCTGTCTAAACCTCAGGAAGAGCGCCTGGCTTTGAAGCCAACTTTCATAGTGGCCAAACCGCTCAATTACAACGTCCCGCGATGCCCCTGGTGAAAGAAGTGGCTGAAAAACGGTGGATACATTTTTTTGAGCGTCACAGCCCCCGCAAAATGACATTTCGACTGTCATAATTTGAGCCATTCAGTCCAATAAAATTAGTCTAGTCTAGAAGAGCCACAAGATTGAATAATTTAATCTTTATTCAAGTTAACTGGCCGCTAAGCCGGAAGTTAGCCGGCGCGGTTGGCGGACGCTCTAGTATTTATTCTTTCTTAGACATGGGAAGTTGAGCTTTTTTGGCTTCATGCCCCACTGAGAAGCTTTCATAGGAATGAACGGGGCGCCATCTCCTATGCTGTATCCAGATTTTAATTGTTGGATCCAGGGTGTAAACTGTTGCTTCACAACAGCCTGATGGTCTGAGTAGTAAAGTTATTGTGCTCCTTGATCTTAGCAATTACTTTCATGAGTACAATATCCTGATGATTAATAGAGATGAGGGCCAAAACTCCAAATAAGAAGGTACAAGTTGTAATAAAGTGGAACAATACTATAATCTCAACTTCATATCCAAATGAATTGAAATGAAAAAGCATAGATTCACCGAGGCTGCTGAGGGACTGAGACAGTCAGCCTGATTAGAAACTCATTCGTCCTCCAAAACAACCTAAATTTGTCAACATTATTCAAATCAGAAGTTCTTTTCCACCCCCGAGTCAGTTGGTTTCATTACACATCCACACCCTGCCCACCAGACTCCTATAAACGTTAATCATTAATCACTTTTGTCTGTTTATGAATTCATACACCAGTGAAACAGCCTCCTGGAATAAAGGGCTGCTGTGAGCTAATCTGAAGATCTGAATGTACAAAAGTGGAGGCCAGGGCGTCGAAAAGTGCTTTGAAATGTCAGAAATGTACAGAACAGAAACTAAGCAGGTGTTTGTTCATAAATCTGTGATGTCTGAACACTCACATCCTCTTATAGATGTCAGACATGGTTACATTTCTGTTCCAGTGCCACAGAAAATGTGCATCCAGCTTCTTTTTCAGAAGCTGCCTGTAGTTTCTCCGGGTAAACACTTCCAGACAGACACACAGCCTGTCTCATCCTTTTATACTTATTCACATGTGCGCTCTAAATGCAATGAAGCAGCTATTGGATTACCAGTGTGGCTGTTATCCTATTACCAGACAGAGGTTGTAAGCTGTCATCTGTGTATGATAGCAGACAGTCTCGACCGAGTGAAGTGTGTCTCACTCGCTCAGACACACATACTGTCACACCACGGCATGTGTTCGCTCCTGTACACTCCCCGTCTTGAGTTTCACTCGGAGCGTTTACAAAACATTACATCCATCCCGTCTACAGATGGAGAAGGCGGGGCTGTCGCACGCTTGGTGTTATGAATTGTGAGTTTCTGGATTAAGTTTGGAGTCGGGAGGTCATCTTTGTTCATACAGGAGAGGGCAGAGTGTCAGGATTAGCAGATTCTCAGTTCAAAACGTCTTTCTCCTCGTAGCTTCAGGCCCAATGCAGCTTAAGTAACCGATATCTCGACACCAGCAGGTAAACTTTGAACCCCCCCCCCTCCTCCAGCACGGAGCCTTGGCAAGCCAAAGAGAGGAGTGGCTGCTTGTGTACGCGTTTATGAGTTATGAGGTGCTTAAAAGACAGCCTGTAGGTGAGGAATAGGTGAATACGTATGCTTTGCACATCGATATACAAGCACAAACCCACACAAGAACTCTAGCTGAGCAAACCAGATGTACAATATATCTTTTTTTAAAGTCATATCTGTGTTTTCAGTTTAGTTTTATGACTGTTTTTATAGCCCCCTTATTGCAGTTGCTGCTGTGACTCACTGGTCACGGACTAAAATAAATTTCCCTCTGACAATAAAGGACTGCATCTCTTTTAAAAAAAAAAAAAAAAGAAGAAGAAGAAAATGCCACACATAAACCCTGTCAAAGAAGCCTTGTGTGATTAAAAAACGTTTTTCTGCTGTCAGTGAATGTGCCTGACTGTCTTTTGATCAGCAAGAAGCCCGGCGTAAAAATAGCCAGAATAGTGTTTTCGTCATCAGTTCTGTGAGGAGCCGAGACAGGCCGCCTACCATGCAGCCTCCTGCGTACCTGCTGCAAGACACAGCCGAGAGGAAGCTGCTGCTGGCCTGATTACAACCTGCTTTAGATGTGACAAGATGTCTTAGCTTTCTGCCCTGGAAGGCTCTCCCTCTGGTCTTGTAAGCCTCAGCAACACATGAATGCTGATTATATCGACCCAGATGTGCTCAGTTTGTAAGTACATGTAGTTTACTGAGCAGTGCTTTAGCAAAAAACGTGCACCGGCTGGTTGATGCATTCAAAATTCAGGTCAAATGTGGAAATGTGAAGCAAGTAACAATTTCTCTGAGTCAGGTCAATAGTTAAGTTATGAGGAAGGTTCCTTCAAATGTTGGTTTTGTTCTTATAGAGCGGAGCAGGTGGCATTTCTTTTAAATGCACAATGGAGTGATAATGATCAAGAATGTATCTTGGGTGGTTATGCATTACAACACGTGCGTTATCAGGTTATCGAATGGGAACAACTGACTTAACCACAGGAAACTACAGAGGAATGCATGTCAGTAAAGATACTGCATATAAAGAGTTACATGTTCCTGTGTAGACCTGAAAGTGATTGACTGAATTAATTGCCAACTGTTTTGCTAAATGTTTGAGCCAAGTAGATAAAAATGCCATGATTCCTAATGACTATGGTGATCCCCTGACTTTTCCTCTAAAGCGCCACTATTAGGACGATATCTTTAGTGACTTGTCTCGACAGCTGTTGGATGGATGGTCATCAAATTTGGTTAACACGTTCATGTTCTGCACATTTTTTGTAATAACTTTGGTGATTGAGTCAAATTTCATCTAGTGCCATCATCAGGACATAATTTTGCTTTGTCTAATGGCTTGTGTTGTGCTTCATTTAGTGCTAATGTCAGTTGTTAGCATTGACAGCACAGAAGTTTGCCATCTGAAGATGTGTTCTTTGATTGATGGTGTCTCAGAGGCAGTCAGACTCTTGAACACCTGAGAGGTTTAATGAAGCTATTCATCAGGTGGGGAAACATTCCAGTGTGACAGCATGAGGCTCTTTGTGACAGCCTCAGGGTAGAAGGTGAGAGGTGGAAGAGTAAACCGAGACCTGGAGAGTCACAACCCCTATCGGTGCATTTCTGTTACTCGGAGATTCTCCTTTAAATTTATTTTCTTTAGCCAGATTTTCTGTCACTTTCATTCCCTGCTCAGCTTCTTTTCCAGCCAGCAGCCACACCTGCGTCATGCTAACCAAATGCTGTTATTTTTACTGCCCTCACTGTGATGTCACTCTGTTTGCATATTGGTTGTATTTATTTAGCCATCATCTGAAAGGCCAGCGGGCAGTCCACATACAGTAAATCAGAAGAATGATGTCATTGATTAAAAGGACAGGGATTGTTTTTAGATGACATCTGAAGAATGTTGTGTCTTGTCGTTCTTTGGCCTATTTTCACTGCCCATTTACTGCTTCACTCTGTCTGGCTACTGGAAGTCGTTGTTTGGGTCCATTTTTTCTGTTAACATCTTGTCCATCAACCTCCTCCACCCCTAATTCATAAGTAATGACCATGCAGCAGGCAGGCAGGGAGCCAGGCAGAGTAGCAGAGCAGACATGCTGGCTGGCCAGGCCTCGTCCCAGTGGACCAGAGCCACTTATCTCTCACAATATAATGACATATGCATCGACTAGCTTTATGAAAGTGGCTAAAAAGGGACTCTGGATTTGGGAAGTCTCGCATTTTTTTCCAGCCTTGAATTTATTTAGTGTTTTGTAAATTACTGAGGGATTGATTTTATTTGCATAGTGAAATTAATTTGCTTGGCCAGGACATATTAATCAAGGATAACACTGAAAAGACATTAAACTGACATTATTAAACAAGCAATCTCTTTGTAACATAATTACAGTCATGACTATGAATATTATTTACAACACATAAACAAATGATTTAACAAGGAACAAGAATAACTCATATAACATACATATTGTTGTTAAATCATACATTTTTTTGTTAAAATCTGCCCTCAACATAATCTCACAAACTACTTTCACCATTTTAATATAATTCACACGTCACCTCAGCTTGTTTTTGAGGGCTTGCAGCATAAGAAGGTGTTTAATGAATTTATTTTTAAATATGTAAATTTTTATCTCTAGGACGCTTTGAAGTACCGACATAAACAGAAAGTCATGACACTAGATAATGATGTGTCTTGTTTCTTCGTACCAGACATTCACCAGACACACGTTGATCTAAAATACAACACATTCAATAAATAAATGTCTGAGCTTGAGAAATTGTTACATTACGTTGTACATTTTAACACACTGCGCTGAGTTGACCCTGACAACAAACTTTTTTATGCCTGCGTGTAACGATAGCTGTGGCTCGAGGCATTATGTTTTCGGGTTGTCTGTCCGTACCTATGTATGTTCGTACCAGTCTTGTGAAGGCAATATCTCAAGAAAGCCTTGAGGGAATTTCCTCAAATTTGGCAAAAATCTCCACTTGGACTCAGAGATGAGCTGATTAGAATTTTGGGGGTCAGATCACTGTTACCCCTTTTCCACCAAAGCGAACCTAGTGCTGGTTCCAAGTTGGTTCAACCTGTAAACCTTTGAAGAACCCGTTTGTTTTTTCATGGGCATAAGAGCCACTGTAGAGTCACATAATTCGGACACTGTACAGGTCTCCGAGTTCCCAGCATTGCTAGGAATAACTATGGCGGACGACATCAACTCTTTTCAAAGTGTTGATCCTGGCTTTGCATCCCTACATTGGCATCCAAACGTGACCAGTCCTCGGACCACTGTTGCTTTCGATTAGTGAAAATCTTTTGTTTATCATCTGATGGATAAGTTGTAGCTCGTTAGTGGTTCTTTGTTCTTGACCACTACAGTGTTGGTGCTGCTCTTGAACCAGTTTTCCTTGCCAGGAGCCAGTTCTTTGACTGTCAAGATGCACAGAACTGGCTCCAGGCTCCAGAGAACCAGTGTCTGAACCACCTTGGTCAAAAAGGGGTATGTGACCTTACAAAATACATTTTGGCCATTACTCAACAATTCCCATAATAATGTTGGTTTCACACAGATGTATCCAAAAGGTCAACTTCACTGTGACGTCACAATATTCTGCAAAAAATGTTCTGGACGTTATTCAACATTGTAACTCAGGAACAGCAACTTGACTGGTGCTCAAGGCTTACAGCCACGAGGCGTTAAGTGTAGTGATTAAGTGATTATTTACCAGCAACTGCCAGACTTTCCAAAGCTTTTGCTCGGAAATTGTTTTACCATATTCTTATAACTATAAGACACCAAAAGAGCAGAATACTTAGAAATTGAAATAAAGATTGTGGAACAAGTAAACACCTAACATAATTAACAATTAATGGTAATTAAAGTGTGATTAAAATAGTACCCTGTGGGACACCACAAGACATTGTTTTGGACAATGCCTCACAAATATCTATAACTTGAGAAATAATGGTTACCATACTAGTGTAAAAATAACATATAGGTTTCAGTAAATACCATAAAAATAATGGAGGAAGTGCTAAATCATTGTAACACAAGGCTCCTGATGCTCGGGTAGGCAAGCATTGTGTATAAGAAAGGGAACTGATTCGCCCCCATATTAAAGCACACTGCTTCAAAACATACCACAACAATTACTCTTGTTTTTAATCTTGTATCAATAATAAAACTGTTTAACTTTGTTCTTGAAGCAGTGTGCATTCATTTTTGGGGGGGAACCAGTTCAGTGTCTAGAGCGAATGCAGCTCATGTTTTGTAAAATCGATCACGTCCCTCATCACTTCGCTCTTTTCTTGTGAGAGAGGAGCAGGAGTATAAAAAGCCCCATCACCATAACTGTGAGAGATGATTCTCCTTGACTGACCTCCCTCTCCTCCCTCTCCTCCCTCCCTCTCTCCTCTCTCAGATGACATGGCGTCCTCAGTACCGCAGCTCCAAGTTCCGCCACGTGTTCGGTAAGGCCGCCACCAAGGAGAGCTGCTATGATGGCGTGCCAATCACACGCAGCGTCCAGGACAACAACTTCTGTGCTGTCAACCCACGTTTCCTGGCAGTCATCACCGAGTGTGCCGGGGGAGGGGCCTTCCTGGTCCTGTCTGTCCATCATGTGAGTATCTCGACCTCATGGCAGGTTTTACAGACCCATGTCAGCTTTTTAAAGTGGCACACGCACCATTTCATCATTTATGCTGATAACAGATAATGTGATGTGTCTCATCTCATGCTACATGCTCATGCTAGGTCTGGTGTTGTGCACACAAACAACTGAGCAATTTATTAGGTACACCTGTACAATCTGAGGCAATCCAAAACAACCGCTCTTTCATGAATTCTTCTTTTACAAAGCTCATACATTTTCAGTTTTTGGAACAGTCAGACTGTCAGAAACCGTCAGAAAGGTGATTATTCGATAAAGGTGATAGTGGTGAAACATTTAGCAGGCAAAAATTGAACTTCTCATATATTAAATGACATTGCAAACAAATAACTTTACATCGTGTCAAAGATCAGACGAATAAAATGGCCCGCAAAAAGGGTCTCTTTCAAAAACACACATTTTTATAATCTTTTAACCAAAATAATATCAGATATAGACATTTTATGTAAAAGTGTAGGAATAATGAAAAATAGTGACAAAAATAAGCATGGATGAGACACAACAACTGTACAACAAATTCCTTTTACAACATATTTATTAGACCTCTGTGGAAAACATTAACTGCTTTTAGGAATCTCTACTGCCGTGTCCGTGTCGGCTGAAAGAGACATCTGTGTGACAGACGCTACTGATTGGTTTAAGCAAAACAAAATAATCCCCACACAAAATCAGAAATCATCTAACGTGAACATAGTGCAAGACAAAATAATGTGAAATGAAATATAAATTCAGAGAGATTATCAGGCCGAGAAAAAACCCTGCTCTCACTGTCCAAATCATGTTAATCCCAATTAACAATATCTCTGCAAATGTAATCTAAGGGAAAATATTTAGATGCCTACACACAAAATTCATCTCATCAGAGTATTTTAGCTGCATGGTGGCGCAGTGGTTAGCACTGTTGCCTCACAGCAAGACTGTTAAAGGGTCTGGCCTTTCTGTTTGGAGTTTCCATGTTCTCCCTGTGATTGCGTGGGTTTCCTCCAGGTTTTCTCCACCATCAAAACATGCACACTAGGTCAATTCTCTAATTTGGTTTTTGTGAATAATTGAAGGTCTGGACCTTCATTTTATCCATTTTGGTAGGAGAGGAAAATGGCTTGTGGCTTGTGTAGTTCAAGGACTTTTATTTTGGCTTTTGATTATACTTAAATGGCCACTACTAAACGGGCTCTCATAGTGGTTGTTTTACTAGTTTTTACATCACTCATTCATTTTATCTGGACCTCTGCTTGGGTATGTGCATGCATTTTTATCGTCTGCTCTCGGCCAATGTTTGCAAAGCGCATTGGTCAACTTGTGTTGTTTGAATTGCTCTAAAGAAATAAATTTGACTTGACTTGAGTTACAAGTATTATTAGTATTTTTGCATAGTGAGAGCTCAGCATAAAAAGATGTTTGATACTGCAACAAATTAGTACTTTCTTCCAGCAAACCACCTATCTGGCATGCAACAGGAGAAGTTGAAAAATCAACAAGTCAGGTTCCAAAAAGTTCTCACGTCTGGGCAGGTTGACGAAAGATGTAACAAAGATATACAGCAACAAGTCGTCTACTTGCACAGCAGCAGTTCACATCAGACGTGACTCTATACAATTTTGTTTCTCATATGTAGCATAAATGGGCTTAAACAATTTAATCTTTAACCTTTAAGTGATTATTAGGAGCAGAAAGTTTCCCCATAGATAGCAAATAATGCTTATTTTCTATCTATGCTGGTCTTTCTCTTTGCTCCTGCACACACAGCACACCTGGAAGAGACAGCTCTGCTCTCAGATTATAAATAGGACGACCGCAGTGCAGCCAAAAGAATCTCTAAACACTGGGAAACCCCCGTCAGCTCCTCCACTACAACCTAAACATCGCTTGTGGTCTTTTTTCCTCCTCATCATTCTGTCTTATCTCGCTCACCAACCTCAGCTTAAACATGATCAATCCACACTCTTCCAGACATTATTTATGCGTATTATCACATCCAGTGGTGTTATCAGAAACAATAGAGATCTCTCAAATAAACTCAGTCAGACCTCCTCACTGGTGTGCTGGTTAAATTTACAGTCCCGCTGTAGATCTCCGGTCTGGAGCGATTCATCAGGCTCCCTCCTCTCTCTGTCTGTCTCCATCTTTTAAATCGTCTCGGTGAATTATCACCACCCTCCTGGCATGGACAGGAATTGCATACGAGCTTAGGAATGACATAACTCATCGTTTGACCCCACTCTTCCCCTCCTTTCAATGTCTCGAGGAGGTGAAACTTCCGCACTCCCCCCCTCTACTGCCTTCATGTGTGTGCACTTACAGATAAGCTATTGTTCTGTGGGGAAAGTAGTTAACACACATAAATATATGAACAGAAGTGTAATGTTCTACTTACCTGTGCGTATGTTAGGTTGGCTGGAAGCACAGATAGTGGTTACATCATTCCCCACCTCACCTGCACATTAATCTAGCCTGCAGGTGTGTCAGTTGAAGGAAGGTTGTTTGTACCAACAGTGTAATTAGTGTTCTTGTTGAGGCAGAAAATCTTCAGTAAGACTCAGTGGCTTCTCCCTTCTAACACCGGGGCGTGTGTCACAAAGGTTTTGTGCAATTCCATCTTCAGTTTCAGTCGTTCACGCTACTAAGTTCATGTTCACGTCATGAAGAATTCAGCTGCTTGCACGCTGGATACTTGTTCCAACCTGCACAGATCGACGTCTGTTTAGATTCTCAAAGGATAATTTCACCCAAAAAGTACAATTCAGACATTATCTACTCAACCCCATGTTAATGGAATGTCGGGTGAAGTTTCGGAGTCCACAAAACATTTCTGTTCAGTGCAGGATTCTTTTAACAATCAACTAAATGACTACATGTCATGTGAAAGGGTTTGTTCAAAGTGATGAATCACACATAATGATCATCCCACTCCTTCCTACAGTCCTACAGCTGACTTTTACCTCATTGATTTGGTTTAATCGCCAAAAACTTCACTGTTTTGCTTCAGTTTCACGACGCTAATCGAGTCGGCAAATTTCCCAAAATGTCAAACTTCTCCTTTAATCCAATAATACACATGAATAATTTCAAATGTTCTATGTTGTGATTCTGTTTATTTTTGTGTGTTTGTCTATCAGACGGGTAAAGTGGACCCTCAAAACCCCAGAGTGTCGGGCCACAGAGGCAACGTGTTAGACATCAAGTGGAATCCCTTCAACGACTACTGCATCGCCTCCTGCTCCGAGGACTCCACGGTTTGTACATGCCAGGCACATTTTCTAAATGGTTCACTGGCTCGTTATCGTTTTCCCTGAAATCGAGCATGTAGCAGCAGGGAGATAATTTTATTGCCTTCGCCGTTTAGCCTTCAAGAAGAACTAGAAGTCATTCCACACATTCCTCAGCTCTGACCTGGCTCAGAACAAATCTCTGTACACAGAAAGAGAAACGAAGAGTCAACAGGTTTTTGTTTCCTCTTAATACTATTTTTACAAAGTGTGTCCCGAGGCTGTGTTTTCCTTTTTCCAGATTCAGTCAATCCTGGATTATTTTCTGTATTGGATATTTTTCATTTGGCTGTTAGATATAAAAGGTGAACAGTGATAAATGATATCTCGAGTACTAAGTGCACAAAGTGACACATCCACAGTGGTTGTTTGTCCAAACAATAGTACAAAACTCTAAATTATTAAAAAATAATTTGAACCGAGCAAAAAGGATCAACCTGTGCAACCTCAGAAGTTTCTGTAAACTGTCCCACGTCTGCGCAGACTAAAACTTAAAAGCCAGTTTTCTCAATCTCTGTTTTACTGTGGTGATTGTCAAGGACTGAATAATCTTGGCACGTCGGCAAAATCCAACCACTGTTTGTGTATATGTCTACAGGTGAAAGTGTGGGAAATCCCTCCTCATGGCGTGCTGAAGAACCTGACAGTACCATGGAAGGAGCTTCAGGGTCACAGCCGCAGAGTAGGCCTCATCGAGTGGCACCCGACTGCTAACAACATCCTCTTCAGTACGGCCTACGACTACAAGGTAACACAAACAGACACACTCACGCACACTCGCCTTACACAGCCACAAAAGAACTGTGACGAGGTAAAGACTCGGGGCCTAAAGTGACACACTGTATAAGTAATTATGTATTTCATTACAATGCAGCCAAACAGGTCGCAGCTGTTTGTAGCAGCACAGTTAAAGGGAAACTAAAGCTAGATTTTCAACCAGCTTTATATGATTATGATGAGGGTAGTAGATGCAAATGAACAGTGTTTAACTTCCCTCTGTCCTGTGTGTGTGTGTATTTGTTTGTGTGCCTTGACATGTGCAGGTGATGATCTGGAACCTGGACTGTCCGGAGCAGGTGATAAAGAACCCGGTGCGGACCATCAGCCACCACACAGACGTCGTCCTCTCCATGTCTTTCAACACAGACGGCAGCCTCCTCGCCACCACCTGCAAAGACAGGAAGGTCCGACTCATGGAGCCACGCTCAGGAAACATACTGCAGGTAAGGCTTTGTGCACGTTAGCGCTCTTATTTTGAAAGGCATTCTATTTAGCATTTTATGAGATGCACTCTTCACAAAAGAACCTCATTTACTTAAACCTGTAACGAACAATGAGCTGAAAACAGCGTTTGGATATGTGTGGACATTAAAAATCACTTAAACTCACATATTTCTTGCTAAAATCCAAATATTTCACAGTGAAAAGTCTTTAGTGTGTCTTTTAGTGTTCAATAGCATCCCAGCCAATCTTGCATAAGTGGGAGTTCCCTGCTCCTTTTATCCTTCCCAGACCAGGCACTCATCCAGCACCACACAGCCAAAACTGACACCTCTGGCCTGAGCTGGCCCACAGCATAACTCCTCAGACCTCTGGGTCACCAGCCACTGACTCACACGCTTTAAATCAGTCTGCTCTCACTACCTTCACCTGCCAAACGAGGGTATATGGAACATTACATCACAGTGATGTAGTGTTGAGCAGTCACTGTCGGCCTTTTCCATTATTTTTAAGTCTTACGCTGTGCGTACAAAATGCTTAGTAAAGTTTGCTTCATGCTTTGTTTGATGCATGTTGTGTGTTTGCAGGAAGCCAACACTAAGAATCACAAAGCCAGTAAGGTGCTGATCCTGGGAAACATGAAGATGCTCCTCACAACAGGCACCTCACGTTGGAACGATCGACAGATCGCTCTGTGGGATCAGGTGAGAACAACAGCTGAGAGCAAAGGTTCACTTAGTAGCTTCTCCCGCACTTTCATCCACATTTCACGTCTTCATGAATGGAGCGAGATCAGGTGTTATAAAAGCGAAGTTCTGTCACGTGATGACGCATTCAGTCACTTGTCATCAGGTGACTGAAGTGTGACACTCTCAGGTCACGTGATGACACCTGAACCGGCTCCATTCATTGATGAAGACCATGAGATCAGTCTGCAGAAGGTCTCTTTTGAGTTAGGATCATTAGCTCACATGTGCTGTTCTGTTGCAGTTGCTTTGTGTTTCTTTATTGTGAGAGAAGGTGTCTCACAAAGGTAAATGGTTGAATGTCTTAGTTACTGAATTTCACATTTACAGAGAAGTATTTTCATTTTCACTTAATCTACTAGTCTACTTTCTTAGTGAATCTGTTTATCATTTTGTCAATACAGTGTAAGCTAATTGTGAAAAGTGCCTGTTATAATTTCCCACAGCTGATGGTGATGTATTCAAATTCCTAGTTGTCATTTAAACAGCAATTCAAAACCCAAAGATGTTCAGTTTCCGATCAGATATCGTAACAAAGAGCAACATATCCTGACAATTTAAAGCACGAAACTTGAAACTTTTTGCTTGAAAACTGTTATATTATGTTATGTTAATAGATCAATGTGTGAATACACAAGATAAAAGAGCTGGGACAGTGGCAGAAACAGAAAAAAACAGAAAGAAAAATAATTGATTCTGCTGAGACAGAGCAATCCAGAGTTCAGTAAGAGCTCTGATGGTTAAAGTCTAGTCTCCCTTAGTGCGGATGTTTAGATCAGCCAGTATCCTGATAATCAACTAAAGGATTTATCTTTTCAGTCAGTTTTCAAGCAAAAATGTCAAACATCTGCTCGTTCAGGCTCCTTGAATGTGAGGTTTTGTCGCTTTTCTTTGTCATTACTGAAAGAAAATGAGTCTTTGAGTTTTGGGAAATTTTGATGAGTATTTTTCACACTGTTTATAGACTTAAAGATGAATCGATTAATAATGAAGATAATGAGCAGATTAATCGTTAATGAAAACTGTCATTAGTTGCAGCCCTTATTAATAATAATACAAATTAAATAATGGATGAGACATCACCAGCAGAATATTTTAGAATTAATAAACTGAGAAATGGTGTTCAGCAACTCATCGCTTCATCTGTTCTTGCTCCAAATGGCCTCATGTGAGAATCAAACACTTGGACTGTAGGAAAACAAAATAAAAGCACGTAGTAAACAGAAGCTCATCCCATCCTGACGTGTGCCCTCATGGTGTGAAGTGTTCTCTCTCTCTCACACACACAACTCTGCCATCTAGTGGACAGATTGATTGACAAATGAAACCATCCACAGTAAACCTGAAGACCTCACTGTGATAAAAATGAGACAGAGGTTCTCCCTTATTGATTGTGTCTTTACCTGTGATCAGTCACACCTGTCAGCCTGTGATAGCAGTCGGTGTGGCAGGCTGATGCGTTATGATGTGAGAGTATGTCGTGTCTGGGAGATTATGGCCGGAGTGCGGATTAGGGATTGAGTGCTCAGTGTTTTTTTTTTTAATTCGGAGCTGGAGAGTGCTTTTTATTTCAAAGTGGATTTTGATATCAGGGATTTTTCTGTGCATGTTGCTGGTGCTGAAGTGTTGTTGTCTTTTTTTTTTTTGTCTGTGTGTGTTTGTAGGACGATCTGTCTGTGTCTTTGTTACAAGAAAACCTCGATGGTTCGTCAGGAAACCTTTTTCCATTCTATGACCCCGACACACACATGCTCTACGTTGCCGGGAAGGTGGGTCTTTTAAAAGCAACAAAAAAGCATCTGCACATTCAAACACAAAATACGTACGAACATATGATTGTTACAAAGGCTTCTCTTGTCTCTATCAGGGTGACGGGAATATAAGGTACTATGAGATCAGCTCAGAAAAACCGTATATCCACTACCTGACAGAGTACCGCTCAAACCTACCTCAGAAAGGAATGGGTAAGAAACACACACTTCCACACACTGGTACTATCAAACTCTTGGAAACTTTTGTTAGTTAGAACTGAAGAAGCTTCTCGGATGAGAGGTGAAACAAGTCCAGTTGCCTACTTTTCTATGTTTCTTTTAACTGTCTCCTTACTTGAACGGCTGAAAAATTAGTCAGTCGATCTTTCTCGAAACTCTGCCGTCCTTCGGGGCGTACTGACACTCCTGCACCTGTAAGCAAAGCTGCTGTGCAAATAAGCCTGCAATATTTGAATAGCCAAACCAGGTGATCACACAGATCACTTCATGTGAAGTGATGGTCTGCAGACTGACAGACATGTTGTAGACTTTTAACTCAAGAGGATACTGTTGGATGGAAGATGTTTAGAAACTAGTCTCAGATTAAATATTTATGGAACTGAACAGCAGCAATGAAGGCAGAATTCCAACTAATCCTCCGCTGGATTTTCAAAGAATAGAGAGGCTGCTTGTAAAACTCTGAACATTTACACTTCGCCACTCTGTGTGTAACAGTCATGTGTTGTTTTCAGTTAGCGTTCGATCAAAGATAGCGGATGGTTGAGTGTTGTTCTGATAAGTCCGTTAGACTACCTGAGGAGGCACAGTGCTGGAGCATCTAGTCCTTCAGTTTGGTGATCAAGTAAAATCTCAAATTTCAAGAGTCTACTAAAATCTATTAAATATTTATTTAAGCCCACTTAAGGCCATTTTAAGTTGTTTTATTGTATTATGTATCTTACTTTTGTGTTCTTAAGCTATCTTTGTTATCTCAGATGAATATCGCCCATTAAATTACAGGTAAAAAAGACATTACAGTAAATTCTGCCAGATTTTCATTCACCGCTCAAGAATGTGAAGAAATCAACATGTCATATATGCATTGATAGCAAAGACTCAATTTCAACAAGAACTTCAAAAATAATCCACTTAGTATACAACTGAAACTTTAAAAAATACGGCATTGCGTGTTCAAAGAAGTGTCGCAGTCCAAAAGTGTAATAAAACCTCAAAAAATCAATGTCCAAATTCATTGCAAGGATCTAATGAGCAAAAACAGCCCATTTATTTGATTTTAGGTTGGTGTTAAAAAGCCTTTAATTTCTTTCCTGCACATTAGTGCTAAACGATCAATCCAAATATGATTGAAATCGCAGCAGCTGCCATTTTTAATGAAGGTGAAGTGTATGACAGCAGCATTATAATGAAGCACTGTGGTGCTGCAGAGATGTCCTGAGAAGTAAGAAGTAGGGACGGGACGTAATATGATTTTATCGCGGATCGAGATAAAAAACACGTTATTTTTCATTTTCCTTTTTTTATGAAACCCCACAAAAACAAGTTAAATCAGATGTGTGTAAATACTACAGACTCCAAACTGAAGAACAAAAGGAAAATGAGGTTACCACCATTTATTTATCCTTTAAGTGTGTGTCCTATCTGTAATACATGATAATATTTGTTTTCAAACAAAATGAAAGGGTAAAGTGATTCCAGTACGTTTTAGTGGAATTTCAGGTTGTTTTTTTTTAAGTTTAAGTAAATTTTTATGATTATTGTGATAATATCATGAATCCCAGTTATCTTGGACATAATCCTGACATGACAATTTCATATCGTCCAAGACCTAGTGAGAAAACATGTTTGCTTGGTACAGACCCAATAATCATCATGGTTTTTTTTTCCAGTGAAAATGAAATTTGCGATACAAAAGTAATCATTCCCAATTTTTATTTTACCATATCATGTCTGTTCCTGCACTGTATTGTCTAGCAGTGGCACCTTTTTCCATCGCAATATGAACATAAACTTCATATGTGCTTGTTAAAGGGCTTTTAAAATTTGTATTTTTCATGTAGCAAAATTTATAGAATTATACTCATTTGTCAAGCTTTAATGTAATCACGCTAAAGCCTATTTGCTATGTTTTGTCTTGGTGTTCTCGCACATACCTACCTTATCTCAATCACTCAGCGCAGCTTTAGTATACAGCGAGTGTCTTTGTTTTATTTTGATTGAAGGAGCCCTTGTGACAGAAATGACATATTATGCATTTGACTCTTAGCAAAATCTAACAAAAGATGCTATAATTATAAGTATATCACAGTAGTGCAGCAGAAAATATGTGTTTCCTGTGTAACAGAGTAAAACCGTCTCTGTCTGTGTGTTTTACTTCAGGTGTGATGCCAAAGAGGGGGCTGGATGTGAGCTCCTGTGAGGTGTTCAGGTTCTACAAACTGGTGACAATCAAGAGTCTCATCGAGCCTCTTTCCATGATCGTGCCCCGCCGGGTGAGAGCGCTTAGACTCACACGAGCCTCAATCATCAGGGGATATGAAACAAAAGCTTAATAGATTTCAGAGTCCTAATTTGGTGTGCTTACTGTACGTCTGTCTGAATGTACTGTGTGTGTGTCTCCAGTCGGAGTCGTACCAAGAAGACATCTATCCAATGACGGCTGGAAACCGGCCTGCTTTGACTGCAGAGGAGTGGCTCAGTGGCGTCGATAAAGGTCAGAGTTAATGTGTGTGTGTGTGTGACATTTGTATATGATGGTGAGGTGTTGGGGGATTTACAGGTTTCCTCTTATTGTGAAAGGCTGGAGGTGAACTGCTCCAAACTAATTCACAATCAAGGTGCAAATATGCCTGAAAAAAAAACAAAATTACAAGTAAGGCTGGGTGATTGCTGGTGAAATCAAGATCACAATGTTGACGACTTAATGTTGTAGCTGGTCATGGTTGGACTGATTCAAACTATTTTATAATCTAACACGTAGTTCAACTTCTAACTTTTGTCTTCCAGGCCCTGTGCTGATGTCCCTGAAGCCTGGAAGTCAAATAGCAGAGTCGTATTCGGATATGAACAAGGAGAGGGGGAACTTGTTGGACACCCGCAGGTCTCAGAGCAGACCGGGGATGCTACAGCTGGCGTACATTCAGGACCAACTGGGAACCAAAGACGGCAGGGAGGACGGCAGCCGTACAGTGGACGACAGGAGTCGGACATCCGTCAGCAACGGAGAAGACCTCGCACTTTGCTCTCCGCCACGGACAGAGAACGAGGTACTGACTGATTTATAGTAATTTCTCGAGTTTATATCCTTTCATATCTATGACTGAATGATTGTGATTATATATATGTTTTTCCCACATACAGTGACATAGATTTGACAGTTAATGTGACACATGCCCAAAACACATGACTGAGTTTAGTTTAGTTGAGTCCCTAGATGGGCCCTTAAAAACATGAAACCAAAGCAAATAAAAGACAACACAAAGCCAAACTCAACAATAAATCAAACAAGAAAATACAGACAGAACAATATGAAACACAGACGGTAAGACAATACAGTGAAACACCGTAAAACAAGCAGCACCAGATACATTCATGACTAGATGACTGATCCCTCTTCAGAAACTGTTTGAGTTTAAAATGATCCCAGTCAGGATCCAGTTTGAGTTTGGCAGGTAATCAGAAAGAACGGTTTGTCCAAATGAGGGTTAATGTAAAGGCCCCTCACAGGTCCTGTTGGATGCTCTTCGTGTTACTGAGCCTGAAGTGAAGTGGAACCACACAGTCACTGAGGAGCCTGATTGTGTCGTTCATTTACAGATGAGTTTCTGATCAGCTAATGTGATAAAATGATCAAAACTTTAACTTCTTAAGAACATAGTAATGTTGTGATCTTAATGGCCTGTCCAGAATTTTAATAGCTCAATTGTATATCATCAGAGGACTAAATCATATTAAAGCTTAAAAGCAGGGGATGACAAAACCAGGATTTCTTGTCAAAGACGTCTCCACCATCTCTAATTGAATTGACGACCTTGATGTATTCCAATATATTGTGTGTGTGTTTTGTCCACAGCTGCGTCTGAAGTTTCACAAGCAGCAGGAGGAGATCCGACGGTTGAGGGAGCTCGTCCACCAGAGGGACGTGCGTGTCAAACAGCTGGAGCTGGAGATAAAGAACATCAAAAACTCCCAGGCTCAGAGCTCACTTTAAGACTTGTGGAGTCACCCTCACCTCCTCATGGGAACACATGCATTACTGTACAAACCCCATTTTCAAAATCGCTACACTTCGTGTCACCTCTTATCCCGCGTACTCACTGCACAGGGGTGATTTAAACCTCAACTTTATGTTTGCGCTCACTCTGTCGTTCTGTCTGTCCCACACAAGGTGCACATACTCTTTGTTCATGTACATACACTCAAACACTGAGTCTGACCCACCTGTGACATGTTTTCAAACTCTTTGCACCTGTTCAACCTCACCACCTTTCTTTTTGTACGCTTCGCAGCTATGCAAGTTCATTGTAATTTTTTTAGCTTTTTTATTCTCTTTTTAGCGGAGAGATAAAAGGATGTTTGTGCCTGTCTCGAGTGAGTGATGTCTGCGTGTTGTTCGAGAGTTGTTGCAGGGGAGGCGCAGACATCCTGTGTGATTGTGAGATAACGCTGAATTTATTTTCTAGGCTTGGTGATTGTTGTTTCCCCCCCAATATTTAAACTACTGTAAGTGGAGATGCCTGTGGTGTTTTAATGTATGCGTGCTTGAATGGGAATGATCGAAATGATAAATATCATGATCCCCGCTGTGTTTTTTTTTTTTTCTTTGTTCCATTGAGCTTCATTTGTTTTTATTTTTGAATGACTGGAAAATTGGTGGGAATCAATCAGTTTGACAGCAGCTAATGTGTAAGCCAACTCTGTAACTGATGCCATGTGGCATTTTCTGATCTTAATTTTTATATTTATTTTTGAAAAATACACTCAAAGAAAATACCATTTAATCAAGTACTTGAATTGGTGATTTTTTGGAAAACACAGCTCGCAAACTGTTAAAAAAAAAACGACCTAAAAACAGCATAATTGCTTTATTCCTGTTGTGGAGTCACTGTGATGAACTAATATAAAAGCCATTGTAGAGCCGGAGTCCTGCTCCACTGCAGGGTGAGCTTGTGATCCACTAGCTTTCAGTTGTGTAGGTATTTTCCCTAACAGGGTGTCTTATTTCTCTCTGAAACACGACACTGGGGCTTCTGCTCATATTTTAAACTGCGACTGTAGTGGAGAGTAGGATTTGAACACCTCGGATCTCTGATGAGTGACACCATGAGTCAGGGTGACAGTAGTTGGCCTAATGTAAGAGATTTTGCCACACGTTTAATCCCATGGTAGAGCTCCCTTTCAGTTGCTTAGATGATTGATTCGTCCATTATTTAATTAATTGGATTAGACACAGACTTTCCTGTCTGAATTAATCATTTATTAAACAGTTTCCTGGCATCTGTATAACAGATTTTCCAGTGAATTTAATATGTCATGATAATATAAAATAGATTGACAAGACAATATAAAAGTAGATAAAAATGACAGGATTTTATTCATATCGCCCACTCCGCCTGTGGTTGTTGAATGCTAACAAAAAAATAATTATTGACAGAACATTTCTTACCTTGAAAACAATCGCCACTCAGGGTCACTTATATGCTCGTCCTGGAGCTTAAATAGCAAAAGAAGTTTTAGAGCAAATGTACATTGAGTTGAGTTTTTTAGTTTTAAAGGTCCAGTGTGTAGGATTTATGGGGATAAATGGAATATATTTTTTGCAGAAATGGAATATGATATTCATAATTATGTTTTAATTCATGTATAATCCCCTGAAACTAAGAATCACTGTGTTTTCCTTGCCTTAACCAACCCTTTTGAGACTGAGAGCAACCTCAGCAATGGAGAGAAACATGGAAGGCAACTTGTTTTTATAACCTATATAGGTTGTCCAAAAGTCAACTGATTGCGGAGGGCGTTGTTTTCTCAGACAGCAAAATGCTAAAATGGGTTTTCCAAATTTCCAAGTTTCCTACAATTACACTTTAAGCATTTTAACTCCAGAACTGCGCAGCTTTCTGGCAGTTCAGCATTTTGCCAGTTTACGGCTATTTTAGATTAGAATGATGGCGCAGATATTGTGATGTATCATTAGATGTTACAGATGAATCGCTGTAACGTGATACTAATGTTATCGTGGTCAACGTAATGTGAGTTACTCTGTAATTCCCACCCCTAGTTTCTACAGTAGTCTAGAATCAAACACTGGCTCTAGAGAGGGCCTTTCATGGTTTTTGCCTATTTAATGGCCACCTTAGGAGAGAGTGAGAGGAGGGGTGTTCAGTTGCTTGCAATTGTCAACCTAACTGCTTGATGACACTAAATCCTACACACTGGACCTTAACGCTAAAAGGGATGAGAAGAACAAGTACAGATACGTGGATATATGTTTTTTCAGAGGATGGACAGAGACTTCCAGTCTGATGTTTCAGCTTTGAAAGAAACCCTCTGTGTGAAATGACGTAGTCTGGACGAGGCTAGTGGAACAGAAGTGAACTCAACAGGAGACGAGTCTTCATCTCTAATTTATGAACATTTTACTTACATGTGACAGGGAATTCATTAACGTTTTGTTAGTTTTTAAATGCTAAGCTATGATGATCAACCTCAAAGACTTAACTAAAATGTACACACATTTACACTGAGCAGATGGTAAAGGCCATCCTTCATGACATATAGACATGTGTTTTCCCTCAGGGAACTCTTGAATGGTGTTCATAGTTTTTGCCACGATGCAGTCGGGACAGTCGACTTTGACCTAGAGAAAACATTCCCTTGTCTCTCATCTCCACGTTGAGACTGACAAGTCTCTGGTCTGCATGTAAATATGCATAGATGTCACAGAACCGCTTGCAGATATTAGGCAACACAAACAATATTTGTTGAACCGAAGATACGAATAGTCAGATACAATACAACCAACCATGCATGCTTGTATTTACAGTATATAGTCAGAGGCACAAGCTCCATAATGATTTTCTTTCACTTTTCAAAGAAGCAACACGTGGAAACTGCCACACTAACCCACACACATACAGACACACTGGCCTCAATACAATTGTGAACCTTTTGACCTCTGGCAGGACAGTTCTAGCACAGCCTCATCTCTGGCTGACTTTTGTCCTCTAACCACCGACTGCTTTTGGTGGACAAGTCTCAGCGCGTTGCCACAATGTGCTGTGGCCAGTGGACGATCTCAAGGGCTGATTTGGCCGTTTGTTCACATCACAACACTTTAAAGGTGCAATATGTAAGAATTTAGTTGACAAGATTAAAAAATGGACAGAAATGATCAACAGAATGTGAAGAAATAACAGTTTTGATGTTATGACGTCTACGCTGTTGCAGAGATTTCTTCCGAAGTTAGCATGCTAACCAACTAGCCTCCCTGATGCTTCGGCCTCCCACTCTTGACTGCTTGCTGCACGCCTAACTGAGCTAACTAGCTAACGACAGCTACAGTTATCAGCAGTAAGCAGTTACTGTATTGATATGCTGTCCCCTATTTGTTGAATTTGACAAGTGGTCAATTCTTACATATAGCACCTTTTAAGGTGACAGATCCCAAAGAATGTATTCAAATTGGCTTTATTTTAAATGTATTTATACTATTTCTGCCTCACAGAAGTCGATGCAAGTGAGAAAACATTGTTTAAGTGTCTGCTTAAGTTAGCTTTGGAACTCAGTGCTTGACGCAGTTGATACCACAGATAAATACTGCATATCTCCAGATAAATAACAATAGCAGCTGCCATTTTTGAGCCCATTTCTTTAGCACTATTTCATAGTGACTGAACCAAGAACAGCAGAAATGTGATCTGCTCTCACTCTTTTTACAGTTGCCCCATATTACCTCCCATATCCCCAGAATTGTAATATTAAAGGAGACCTATTTTGCTTTTTCGTTTTTTTCCCTTTCCTTTAATGTGTTTTAAAGGTTCTTATCCATTAACCCTAACCCGTCTTTAAATTTAAAACAGTCTGTGCCAACGGGAGCTCCTCTCTGCTCCTGAAGTGCCTGAAACGCCTCATCAGTAGTCCCGCCTTTAATTCCGTGACTTCTTGACATCACAATACATCACCACGTCATACATTTGCATAATTTATGCAGCACAGCACAGCCGACTGAAGTCATGGTGAGCGGTGCTGGCTCAGGCGTGTGTGAGCTGACCAATCAGAGCAGACTGCGTATTTGGGAGGAGGGGGGGGCCTTAAAGAGACAGGAGCTAAAACAGAGCGTCTCTTCAGCACTGCAGAGTATGAGAAAACTGATGTGTTTATTGAGCATTAAAACATAGCAATAGCAGTAACCCAAAATAAAATTATGAACCTGAAAAAAGCACAATATGTCTCCTTTAAATACATAAAAAAGCCATAAGATAATCATATGAATGCATTGTGAAAATACATACATTTACCAATAATGTGTGACTAAGATATTATTAAAACTCAGCTCATTATTATGAAATGTTACTTCACCAATCATTTTCATAACTGAATGTTTTTATGATGTCACTTGAGTTATTTCAACTCGGGCTTGGGGATAACACACTGGAATATCTGTGGAATTTGAAACAAATAGCGTTTACTAGTTAACAAAGAGATGCCACTGAATGCAGCATTTTATAGCTTGACCCATACTACGGACCAAAAGTCAGGATATTGTGACCCCTGACCAGCTTCATTTATGTGCAATACTAAATTGCTGGAATATCCCTTTAATTTGATGAATGATTGTATTTGGTTTAATATTTGTGGTTTTGGTGAAATGACACTATTTCAAAGCTACAGTATGACACTAAAAAATCATGACTTTACTGCCAGCTAGATCAATAAATACCCACTCATATTTTTGGATATTTGTGGTGTACCACCTTGTAAACTTGTGCAAATGCAGTTTGCACAAGTAGTTTCAATATACTTGTCATCCATGAACATAGATTATTAACAATAACCAGAATGGAGTTGAAAAGGCAAGCTCTTTCTTCATAAATCTTTTCTTGCCGTTTCTCCCGAGTTATCTTATAAATGAATCATCACAGTGTTGTGGTACACTGATGACTGCTTTGCTGTTCTAAAACTTGTAATAGATGATCATCATTCTGTTGCTCTTTTATGAATGTGGCCAAGTCCTCAGAAAAACTTCTCAACAAGCCAAATGAGAACATTATCGATCCATTCCAGAGACCTCTCGGTATTAAAGCATGCACATTTCTTACATTACACTGGAGCAATAATGTTGCTGCGGACTCAGCTGTAGCATTCACTGTCTGATTTAATAAAGCATTTCATTAAAGGGTTGTTGCTGGGTTCATATGCGCCTCACTGTGCCTGCATTTTAATGCAATTATTGTGATGTCTTTAAATTGTTGAATGCTTTTAGTGACAACTAAAAAAAAAACCTTTTCTTTAAATATTGTTTCTAAAACATGCAAAAAATATATTCATCACATGAAATATAATTAAACTTTTCTGAGAAATCCATTTGTCTCTTCTCTAATAGAGCAGAATATTGCCCTGCCTAAAACAATAAATTGAAGTAAAAAGCATTTTAACTCAATTGCACAAACACATTAATATTTTAGCAGAGGTTTCTGTGCTGCTTGCAGGTCCTATATCTTCCTCAGTTAACTCTTGACTATTTTGAGTGTCTGAAGCTGCAAAATGTGGAGGGCTGACATTTTTCATCTGCACATGATCGGCTGGCTTGTGTTTAAAATTCAAACATGGGCTCTAAAAGGAGCAGCAGCAGCCACAAACTGCTTTAAAAACACATTATTGTTCTTCAAAAGCACAGTAATGCACTTTGGTTGCTATTGCTTGGCTTAATGTAAAAAATAAAGGCGTTTCAGACTCTCTGAGTAACATTACTGTGTCTGTAAAGTGAAAAATGACATTTTGTCACAGAATGTATTATTCACTGCAGGCTGCTCCAGCATTTAAGCAATGGGTCATTCAAAAATGAAAATTCAGTCATTATGTACTCACCCCCATGCTGATAGAAAGTCGGGTGACGTTTCGTAGTCCACAAAACATTTCCGGAGCATAACAGTGTTGCAGCTTTCTCCTCACTTAAACCTTTTCTAAGCTTGTGCATTTCAGATGGGGTGCACCCTAATGCCTGTAGCTTAGCTTACAGTGAAGATTTGTGTTTAAAAAAAGATATTTTCAAATCAGTACTATAGGTGCATTCAAAGTTATTGGTCACTGTAAATTACCCGTTCCCAATCTGGGGGTCAGGTCCCACCACCATAAGTCACAAAATGAGGGTTGTTTGACAAGTTGGAAAAGAAAAAAACAGATATTGTATTTTTGCCTCTTTTTTCCCCCCTCTCCCTCAACACACTTTTTACATGCTTTCCTCTGCGGCCCTATAAAAGTTATTCACATGAAATTGTTCACAGCTCATAGACATGAAGCCAACACATAAAGTGGCTGGGAACCACGACTGTGCTCATTTTTCCTGTCCATGATGGCTGCCAAGTGATCCCTTGATGGCGGACAATGTCCACAATCCACATTCTGTGTAAAAATACATTTAGTACATTACATTGCATGTGAGTATTGTATCAACATAGACCCATAAAAAAAATAATAAACCCATTTTTTAAAGCCTTTCCTGTGGCCACTGCAGTGACCAGCATGATGAGAGCGTAACAGCAGGGGTCGATGAGAGAAAGGGAAAGGGACCATATGGCCGCCATTTCATCCCTTTTTGTTAGTTTTTGGGACACCAGAAAAGCAAGGCAGGACGAGAGAAAAGCACAAAATGTTAACATTTTATTTACAAAGTTGTTTTTTTTGTCATACAGAAAGTAAAAATGTAGCTACAACCTTGATTTGTGCAACAGGCAGCCACACTAAAAATCATGGCTCGCTGGTTGCACAGCTGCTATAGCAATAATTTTATTGGGAAAAATAAGGAACAGAAAAAAATAAAAGACAAAAAATGAGAAATAATAAACCCAACAACAAAAAATAATTCTTCCAACAAAATATTAAAAGCACAGACCCAAAACTAGATACCAGTCCCAAAGTCCTCACACGGGAATACATAAAGAGGGATCGACAGTGAAATTGTGGAATGCTGAGTGCTGGGCTGCCTGAGAACCTCGGGGCCGTGGGGTGGGTGAGGTGGAGGGTGTTGGGTGGCTCTCAGTTCCATGGGGTGGGGGGAGAAAAAAAGAGGGAGGGCAGCTCCACTTGGCCCACCCATCCGGTACAGTCTTGCCCCATAAAAAGAGCTCAGAGCTGGGGGGGGGGTAGACGTGGATTACAAAGGCGGTGCGAGTCGTAGGAGGGCGGACGTTCGGGTTTGTGGGGGAGGAAGGGTAACTCGGTAGGCTCTCGTTTTCAGTTTTGCTCTTAATCGTCGTCTTCATCATCGTCGTCATCGTCGTCATCCTCTGGGTCTCGCTTTCTCTTCTCGCCTTTGCCAGTTTCTGCTTCTGGGGGCAAAGAGGAAATCTGTGTCATGTGGTGTGTCAGGGGTGCCAAGACCACGAAACTTCAATTTAAGCAAAACGGTGAATATTAAAAGGAATATTCCATCTGCAGGCATCAAAATAACAACCCGACTCCTTCTAGCCCTCGAGTCATGTCACAATCACAATATGCAAGATTCTTACAATCTATATATAGTAGTCTTTATGCTTAACATATCTTAGAAATACTATGGCTGTTTAACATTAATTTAGGGTGTTATCTGCTAAAAATCTCTAAATTAGACATCCTAGGTCTCATGCTTTAATTGTGAAAAAATGTTATTTCAGAGAAAGAAAAATGTATCTGTGTATTTGTGAATACATTTGGAAAGAAAAATAACTAGTAGGAACACATGATATGTATTTATAATATCTTTAAAATAAGAATAAAAGAATAATAATAAAAAAATTATAATAAAAAAAGCTAATAAATAGAGCTGATATACGAAGCCAGATTGCTTTCATTGACAAGCGCAGCATCTACACACTCAAATACAATAGGTGATGGTATGCCCTTTTAAAGTCTAGTTTGCGATTCACCAAGGAACATACACAAGAAGAGGAGGGAGAAGAACAACTGCAGCACACTGATGTAAAAAAAAAAAAAACACGATGCAATTCGCAGTACAGGGGTTCAGAGAGGAGGGAAAAGTCTACAAGTTTTAACACATCAAATCTCATTGGAGCTACGGACAATTAAATCATCCATGTTGGCTGACTACATCTTAGCCTTTCTAGATGGTGCTCTGAGGCGCCCTGGCTGAGAATGGCTGCTCTGGTGTAATCTCAGGAAGTGTGGGCAGTGTTTAAGAATGGACACTATCATGTTTTGCTGCCCCTACATGTTATAATGTTACATGATCAGCAGCTCAAAATAAACAGTGTCAGATATGCATCTTCAGTATTGACATTTTTCAGGATTTAACCGGCCCTTCTCTCCAATTTTACACTCCAAGCTTGTCGGTTTTAACATTCTTATATCATTTTTGACTTGTAACTGATCAAGTACAATTATCTTATTCCAGTTATATAATGAATAGTCAATAATGTAATCAGTGTAGCAGGCACTTGATAAGTCCCTGTGAACTTTTTAAACTCTCCTGCATAAAGCTTCCTCTGTAAACAAAGCCACCAGCAGGTGTCATATTATTCCTGATATCGAGTTTGTATTAGTCATTATCAAGTTCACCATGACACCATTAAATGTGAATGTACTCAACATTATGTACACAATTTACCAATATCTGCAGCTTTTGTACAAATAAATGTAAAATCTAAAGGCCACTATCCCTTCTAGGCCATTCTGCCTTGACATTAATGGCAAAACTGTTTTGTGTCCAACTGCAGTTTTAGTACATTTGACTACTGACCTTTGACTACACACATTACTACGTAATAACACAAGGGCAGTATGATAGTACACGCTGTATATGATTTTGGACTTAAATTTTGAGCAGTAACTAAACAGTAAAAATACTTTTTTGAGTTGGTAAATTGTATTTTTTTTCATTTGGTATGCCATCGACGCTTCAACCCAATCAGAATAATATGTAATCATTCCTTGTACTGTGATATGAAAAAGGAGTGTTGTATTTCAGTTACATTAATAGTTTACTATGTTGAAATACGTTTTTTTAAGGGTTTTTATGTTTTTGATATGCGAAGGGGCATTTAGAAACTAAGGAAATGTTACGTACCGTCTTCGTCATCATCGTCATCGTCGTCTTCTTCATCCACTTCCCCATCCTGACCGAAGTCTTCCTCCTTGGTCAACAAAAATGTACAAGTTAAAACAGAAACGATACATCTGAACTCCTTGTACAAAATGTTCAGCCAAATAATCCCCGTCGAGCTTTTATTCTTGTTACCTCATCTTCTCCGCTGACCTCGTCGTCATCCTCTTCTCCTTCTACCTCCTCTTCATCTTCCTCATCATCCTCTTCCTCATCAAAGTCCTCCTCCTCGCCGTCCTCGTCTTCCTCCTCCTCTCCCTCTGCAATACAAAAATAAGCAACAATCAGTAAACCACCAATTTAAATTGTGTTGAAAATCAAAGCCAAGTTCCAGGCAGGCAGCAGTCATGAGGGCAGCTATTGTGGACTAAAGGATAGCATTACAGCAGCAAGACCAGGAAGCCATCTGTTAGATACTGGAAGAGCTTCTTACCTTCATCTTCATCATCATCTACACCGTCTCCGTCCACCTCTCCGTCAGAGTCAGAGGCTTCCCTGTCCTCCATGTCATAGCCATCCAGGTAGGTGAGCTGGGGCAGCAGTTTGAACACGCTCTCTCTGTAGTCGTTCAGGTTTGTCACTTCACAGTTGAACAGGTCCAAACTCTTCAGGTTATCCAGCTTTTTCTGTTGATCAGATACAGTCAAGTACTGCGATTAGGACTGCAACTAAAGATTATTTATTTATTTATCACAATAAATTTTTTAGTCTATAAAATGTAATAAAAAACTTGTGAAAAATGCTCATCACAATTTCTGCGGGGCCAAAGTGACACCTTCGAATCGCATCTTTTGTTCAACCAACATCCAAAACCCAAAGACCATCATAAATGATGAAGAAAAGCAGCAACTCTGTACATTTAAGAAGCTGGAACCAGCAAATATTTAACAGTTTTGCTTGAAAAATGAATTAAATGATTAATCAGTTATGAAAATAGTTGGAGGTTGTTTTTCCTTTGATCAACTAATTGTTAAAGCTCTAATTGTGATAAGCTGAACTACTGTCATGTCTTGAGTTAAGGACACTACATGCCAATGTGTGTAGACTGTGCATAAGCTTGGTTGGTCTGTAAATAAACAGTAGATGTAACATTTATACAGAGTAGGTTATCTCTTTATCATCTCTGGCATTGTACTACTACAACAACTTTGAGGCAGTATTGGATTTATGACATTTTTTCCATCAATGTGATGAACTACTATTATTTGCCGGATAGTTAATACTCTCTAACAGACAAAAAGACTTTTGTATCTGTTGATTTTATCAATAAAGTTTTGGTTTCCCAATTCAATTTCCAAATAATCTACTAGATCACAACATACACTGCAGTTTCTTGCAGTCCTAACTAGAGGAATCGTGTATGCAGTTTTCTTAAGTTCTCAAAAACATTTTTGTTCTGATACGAGTTTCAAATAGTTATTGGAAATTAATGCGAGCGAGTATTAATCACATGAGTTATTGATAAAGAGGGTTGGTTCCAGTAAATAATTCAGTGTAACAACAGATCGTTTGAATATCAATATCCAAATAAACAGAAAACAGGGCTTAAATTAAAAATGTATATGCTGCTTTTTAGCTGTGATTTGAGAACAGTTAATGAACTGCAATCAGTCCAGGGATGTTAATGATGAATCATTAATCGATTGATTGTCTTTAAGAATTTAACTGATTAAAAATGTATTGGAGACAGGCACAAATACATCAAAAAATACTTTGTTGCAAATTCTCGTTTATCAAATATATCAAAATAAAATACTGGAATGAGAAAATGTATTAAATTAAATTACACGTAATTTGTCATTTAACAAATACAAAAAGACGATTCTATACAAACTGATGTTTTTACATTTTAGCCATTTAGTAACCTAAATATGGGTTGGATTTTGTTGGGCCAGTTGTTGAATAGCGCTTAGTCATTATTTTGTATTATTTAGTTTATTATTTAAGTAACTTGGTGTTCACTTTATCTGTTCTTTTAACTCCTAATGTTGCCTCCTATAGATCAAGTCAATGGTAACTCAGTCTTCCAATGGGAAAATGTCCTCCATACTTCATAAATTATTAATGACGAACCAATAATTGATTAAGTCAGCAGACTATCAAGTCAAGAAATTACTTAAAATTTGCATCACTACTAATCACATTTACATGAATACAGCTGCATACATAACAACAGTTTGTAGGAATATTCAAAGCTCTTTGTCTAATCATAGTAAAGTAAACATGAGATATGACAACAAAAAGCACATTGCATGCAGCAACCTCAGACTAAATATACACATCGTGTAGGCATGCAAATAGTTATGCATGGCGAGCGCGCATGTGAGTTGAATCATACCAATGGTTCCAACGTGCTGATGTCTTTCAATTTGTTGCCGCTCAGGTTTAGATGTGTGAGGTTGGGTAGTTTCTCTGCTAAAACATCAAGGCCGCCACTGATTCTGTTGTCACTCAACTCCAGCTGAAAGACAGAAGAAGGAAACATTACTCCAGCTGACACCGCTGTCACATTTCAGATTTTACATGGAAGTATGAAGGTGAAACGTCACTTTTACCTTTTTGAGTTTTCCTAGTTTAGGCAGGTTGGAGACTGAGATTAAGCCAACATTTATCAAACTGAGGAACTCCAGGTTGACAAACTCAGCTGTGAGGCCTTCAATTTTTCCTTCACTTGATCGACAATTGTCGAGGACAAGTTCTCGTACCTGAAATACATAAAAAATATGTATTACCACGTAAAATCTCTACTGTTTTGTGCATTGAGTGGAACCATCTCATTATTGATCCATAATTACAAATTTACATAAAACAAACAAAATTTTTAATATTGCAAAAATATTCCACAAACTCTCTTTTACAAAACAAAATGATTTTATTTTTGTCAACTAAAAACATCTTGGATAAAAACAAGCTGTCAAACAACACAACCACAGCGTGTTTAATGGGGGAGGGTGGGTGGGTGCAGTTGTTTAGCAAAATGGCCTTTTACTTTGTGTAAAATAATCAAAAGGCATTTTGTAGTTGCTGTTAAATATTAGAAAAACAAGTCTGAAGGCGGAGTTACTTTCAGTCAGTGAAAAGCCAACACTGGTTGCGCAATTCGGTGTTGGACGAAAACGTTGCAAAAAAAGTTGTTGCCAAACGTCAAAGATCACGATTTCTCAAGTAAAACCCCTCAATGGACGCCTCGTCTCCGTCTCAAAACACTTTGAGTCGCTGTGTGCTTAATTTACCCGGGCGCGACAGCTAGTGAATGGGTTTGTTTGAGACGAGGAAGAGCAAAAGCGGCAGCTTCCCATGGCCTGCCGATGCAGTCACTAATGACAAATGCAATGATTTTTGTGAGCTAGCTTGCTACACGCTAGCCATTGCCCCTTTTAAACGCTGCCGTGCAGTAGAGGAGCAGCTACAGAGGTCTGTCTGCCCGCCATTAGCCAACCCAACAGCAACGGAAAGGATTGCGAATACACCCTTAGAAAAGATTTTCTTTTTTTCCGTATAACCAGCTTTCATTGGGGAAGTGGAATATTCTTTGTCGTCGAGCGAACGACCGATATTGCCAGTTTGTTACAGGGTACTGCATCGTTTTCAGGTCGAAGTGGCGAAGGAAATATATTGAGAACGGAAATTTAGTAAAAACAAAGATGGAGACAGTTCCTTTCTCCCAGAGCTTCAAAGACGACAGAATGACAACATGGCGATTCCTGAGATACAGTATGCAGTTCTCTGAACACTTCAATGGCAAAAAAAAAGTGCTGTTTAGAAAGTAATTATCGCTACTTACACATAACCTTTGTTATTTTTCCGATGTTTAATTAGTTTTATTTCGTGCATGAGTCGAGGGGAAACGCCGACCGTCGAGTTTTTGGCTGCCCACGCATGAAGCGCGGTGCACCGGATCTCCCGTGTCATTCAGGCAG
The DNA here is from genome assembly GCF_040436345.1 of Pagrus major. Lineage (NCBI taxonomy): Eukaryota > Metazoa > Chordata > Actinopteri > Spariformes > Sparidae > Pagrus > Pagrus major. The sequence goes on from NC_133215.1 coordinate 13,641,534, forward strand.
GCTGGCTCGGTGAAATGAAGCTGGCCGGCCGGCTAACACATCGATCCGTGTAGTTGCAAACGATGTCAAGTTTAGCTTTTAAATGACAACGACTGGAAGAAAACGCTCGCTGTTGTTTTGATGTTTTAAGTTTACAACCGGGTATTTTTTCTTTTTTCTTTTTGTTGTCTTTGAGCAGTGTAGCGATGGGGGTAATATGGCGGGAACAAAAATACTAAGTTAGGTGGCTGCTGTCTGATTCTGGCTGGGAATCATCCGACCACCAGACTTCATTAAATAAGTATGCAATGTTTAGACGGTGTAGATGCAACGATATGAAAGGGGGGCAACGTCGCTGCTGTACTAAGTGTTGCAAGCTATTTTAGGGAATTAACTGCTGCACACTCCCTTTAAAAAAAAAACCAACAACTTACAAATCGCAACAGCTTAAACGTGGCTTCAAACAAAGCACGATTACAGGGGGCAGCTGGCTCTTTTTTGTTGTTTGTGCAGACATCAAACTGGCTGAGCTTATGGTGAAAAAGGTATGGATGACTCGTGAATCAAGTGACTGTTTTTTTTGTTGTCGCTGCTGAATCTGGCCATTTGATATTAACGTACTCTACAGAAATTTCAAGACGTAACTCGTGATCGGCCCCGTTAAGCAAAAACTCTTTTTTCTTTTTTTTTCTTTCTTGCACGAACGCATCAGAGTTGTAAAGAGCATTTGTAATACCAACAAAAAAAAAGCAAAAAAAAAAAAGCGCCCCATTTTAGCAGTTATGCTAGCAGCAAACATGGCTTCCGAGGACTGTATAAAATATACCACTATGTGAATGCCAAACGCGGCGCAGGAGGAGGAAGATTTCCTCATCTACCAGCGTAAAAAGAAGTTTACTAATTGTGCTACATCGGTGGAGTCGAGCTGGATCGTGTGTGCACCGCTGACCAAGGAGGCTGCGAAACGGTTAAAGCACTGCAATAATGCCAGCAAGCTGAGGAATCGCCGTTTCAAAGTAACGATTGAATATAGCTTTTCTCGTCTCGTTGCCCCTATACGCCCAATCCCGAGCAGTATAAAGGATTAAGCTTTGTTGTGCGAGTGTTTTTCCGCCCTATTATAAACGAGAAACACAATCTAAAGCCCATGTGGTCACCATTACGTTAGCCACACAGGTCACTCGCAAAGCAAAAAAAAAGTAGCAAGCAGGCTAGCAAAGGCTAGCCAGAAAACTAAGGGCTGGTTTTAAAAAAGCACGACTCACATCAGACGGTGTCCTGTTTCTTAGCTCCAAGTGGATCCTCTTTTTCATGTCCATCTTGCCCTATGAAAGTTAAACTTTTCTCTCTTGGGTTTTGGTGGGATCTTCAGTCCAAAGGCAGAGATGCCCTAATGGAGGGAGAATATAGGACTGTATAATGAACTGAGCCAAACGCTAAGTTAGTCGGAGAGAGGAGAAACCATGGAGGGAAACGGGACTGAAACAAAATATATGCTCAACAGCGCCATCTGCGTCCAGAACCGCCCATCGCCTCCACAAAGGCATTGCAGTCACAAAACATGACGCTGCCCCGAAACGGTGCTATGGTGCAATTTATTTCTGCAAGGAAACTACTGTACGATGTTTAGTGAAGACGGGGGATCCTTTCTGTATGTGAAGCCACTGTTATTAAATGAAGGCGTGCAGAACACATGTGTACACTTTACCCCCCCAAAAATAGCACTCAACCAATTAGACGTCGATAAAGTAGGTCATATGGCTTACTTTGTTTATCTGCTTAACTTAATAAAGTTTCATAGCTTTTTAAAACGTGCCCACGTTTTATATGTTTAACGTTGTAGTAGTGGTATCGTTTCATATCCAGTGTGCAAGTAAGGCAAATATCTAACATAACATAAGGAAATCCTGTTTCTATAGTGTTGCTCAAACCTGTTGCCACCAAAAGCTACAAACATCTCCTTTGTTAGATTGTAATTGCAGCCCAGGCAATGAAATGGTGAATTTGTATTTTGACAATTTTGATCAATAAACTGCATAATGGATAAAATGTGTTGTACTTTTTTTTTTTTTTTGGCTCTTAAATGTCACTTTCTTTTAACCGTTTTTTTTTTTGGACACATTGCAAGAAAGGAGGGGTGTGTTTGGTTTGCAGTAAAGAGAGCATTGTATATGCATATGGAGAGTATGGCACCCCCTCTAACCCCACCCCCCTGTACTTCCTGAGACGCCTGGCCTCCAAGAAGAAGTCTGCTCAGTATGAATGGCTGATTTTTTTTTTTGTGAATTAACACATAAAATCAGCAATAATGTTTTGTATTTTTGGTCAAATGAGAGATTTTTCATGTTCAGTCAGTAGTATAATAAAGAGTTAACATAAATGAACATAGTTTATAGGCTGTAATGCTTTATGTGCACTATTCAAGGCACATTATCCAAAATAGTCTCTCTGGCCTTGTGTATTTAATATATATGCATATAAAGGGTTATTAAACCTGTGATTGGTAGTTGAAAAGACACACCAGAAGATGGCACTGTAATATCTGCTTTGACATTCCTCAAACTTGAGTTTCATTGTGCAACAGTAGGGTGTGTGTCAGTGTGAGCGACAGCCTTTTATGCTTTTGGCTTCAACAGTAAGGCAGATAATAGTCTGTCATTTGGAAAAGGACACACTTAACTCTTCAGGTAGTTTGAATGTGTGTGTCAGTTTTTGTTCGACAACGGGACATCTAACTAGAGCTGCAATGATTAATTGATTAGTTGTCAAGCATTCAGTTAATAACCGACTATATTCGTGGTTGATAATCGTTTTTTCTGCTATTTTCAAAGAAAAAAAGTCCAAGTTCTCTGATTTCAGCATCTTAAATGTAAATATGTTCTGTTTTTTTTTTTTAATCTAAAATGAAAATAATCATTAGTGTCAGCCCCTCATCTAACAATGGGACAGTTTGATCATTTCAGTCAGTGTATCCCAGAGAAGATGAGGTTTTTGAAATGACAAAACAGGTGAAGCCGCATATTTTCCACCCATAAATCCATCCGTAAAGAATGTCCTACATACATGAACCAGACGGCAATTTATACTGACACACAGTTTTTCTGAGAAAGTGTGTGTGAATTGCTAGAAGCTCCTTCAATACAGATGTGAGTGAATTCAACCAAGAGACCCTCAACATTTCCCCTACAGAGCTGGAGGCAATTGGCAGTTGAGTGTTATTTACTCTGTTGGACAGCTTCTCTCTCTGAGTGGCTCAAACGCACACATCAGGGCTCAATGTGCTGTGAGAAGATTGAGAACACACCCCACTACAGCAGCTCTCCATCTGTGAGATAAGATGGGTATGCCCCTGCTAGTAGAAGGCAGGATTTCTTGCTGCGTCTAATGGCGTTTCAACATAGTAATCTAATACCTCCGCCTAGCCCCAACAGTTCCCTTAAATTCAATCAAGCCTAATCCAATATCAAAATATAACAACATATTTAAATCCACCAGATCCAGATTTTTATTTGGATCCAGATCAAATTGTATTGACTCATAGATGCGAGCCACCTAAATAATTAAGGAAAATGTAAAAAAAACAAACCAAACCAAAAGAAAGTGCAAAAAATGTCCTTGATCCGTCCATTTATTGGGATTCGCACCAAAAGTTAAAGGTGCAATATGTAAGAATTTTAGTTTTACACTTTCAAAAATAAACTAAAATTATGATCAGAAAAGTAAAGAAATAATAATTTTGATGTGAAAGACGTCCATTTGTTGTGTTGTGGTCAAACTACAAAAAAGCAAGCTTAAGAAGACTTCAAGTAGCTCATTGATGCTTTGAGAATATTATTTAAGAGACCTAGATGTTATAGTGCAAGTGAAGTGCTTGTGGCTGCTGGCTTTCCAGGTTGTTTTAAGAAATCTTGTGTATTAAATGTATTTGCTGTCTTAAAGGGGTTCTGTGCAACTTCTGTATTGTGCTGAAAGCCTGTCAGTAGCTTATGTTAGCAGACTCCATTTCTAAACGTTAGCTACTGTTGCTCTCTGTTAGCGGAGTGGAGAGAGGCACTGAGATGAGGCGCTCTAGAATAAAGTCACATCCTTTGGGCTGTCACTGTCTGAACCAAGTTCTTCAAAAAGAAATCCACAGTCCAGCAGCATCTAACAACTGAAACAAATCGTCCACAGGCTTGTAAAGGGAACAATCTGCTCACATCTGGGGAAAAAAAAGGTGATTAATACATGCAAATTGCTATAAATAGTTAGAAAGAGCCACTTTATTGTCTCTGAAAATGAAATAATTTTGGTTTTATCAAACGTAAGGTGTAGCACTTCATGCTACCAGTCCTGGCTGTGGAGACATTGATTACACAGTTATCTCTTTGTAAGACACTAATATATACTTTCTTCCTCTTTGAAACTATGATCTTTTATTCTGCTTTTGCATGTAATTTATTCAATCGATTGCTTGTCCTTTCCTGGACCCTGAGTCTGTAATAAAGTTTGTACTGAGGTTTGCCATTGCTAAGCAACAGCAGTATTTTAGCTTCACTATCAGCCTCTAGCATGCAAATAAAAAAAAGAAAAACCCTTTTTATTTTCAAATGTGGTCACCAGTTAAATAAAACAGCATTTTCACACATGATTGTTTGAGTCCATAAGCCCACTTATATATGTATTTCCTCCTTTACCACATATACTGTACATGTTTCCTCCCTGTCACACACTGCCTACACACAACTTCTCTCTCTCTCTCTCTCTCTCTCTCTCTCTCGCTCTCTCTGAGTGCTGTGCCAACTCCTCCAGCTTTACAAATATGATAAGAGCAAAAGCTGCAAGAACTCTTCCAGCACTATGGTAATGGTTAACCAGATAATTCACTTAGGGGTGGGAATAGAAAACAGTCAGACGTTATTCCGTCTTCTGTGCTGTGCTCGCCCGCCGTCAATGAGTTGAATTCATTCATAGCAGGAGTCAGAAATGGACGAGACGTTGCAACAAGAGAAACAGGAGTCGGAATATGTGAATCCAAACGAGGACAAAGGTTAACTTTTAATATTTCTTCTCTTCTTTTGAAAGGAAGTACTTCAGTGTTTCAACTCAAGAAGGTTGAGTGAGCTAGCTATTCATTTGCATACAGTGTGGTGTCAACTAAGGTCAACTCATGCAGAAATATTTTAATCAACATCTGAGCTGTGTTACAACAAATAAAAAGACAAGTTTAGTTGTAAATGTGTAATTATATTTTAAGTGTTATGGAAAGGTTTCTGTCAAAGACTTGCCAGGGCGTAGCTAGTAGAAAACCACATCTTGATATGCCATCATTCACTCACATTTGCCTGTCATGCATGAATAAATACTGCTCTGCATTTCTTTGATTTTATGCTGCCCTCGTTAAGATGGTTTCTCTGAACGGGTTTCTGTTTTATAGGTGGGATCGGCCGACGACTGAGGGACAGGGATCTTCTCAGGAAGAGAAAGGCTGAAGCAGAAGAGAAGGAGACTAACCAGTGGGTTTTGGGGTAAATTTATAGAAGAGCACAGTCAATGTTAGTGCAGTGACCTACATTTACAGCTATGATCAGTTTGAGTTACCATCAGAGACGAATTCTACAAATTCAACTCAGACAGCAAATAATTGGTTTAATGCAATGGAGAGTAACAGTCGAATTTTAAGCATTGGTTAGGAAGATTTTGGCATTATAAAACTCACTGCACTCCACAATGTAAAAACATTATCAGCTGCTTATCACACTGCTTTATATTGAATATGGAGCAAGAGGAAACCAAAGGTTGCTCTGTTGTTTCTATTGACGCCCCAGATCCAGGTCAAGGACTTTGTACTATTAGCTTTGCAGGAGTATCACAAAGAGCTAATATCAATGTCCACTGTTTTTGTGGTTGATTGCAATTGTTGTACTCGTTCAGGGTGGAGAGCCCGAGGAAAAGACAGAGAGCTGCAGGGGACAGGAGTGGAACAAAGAAGAGAGGAAGGCCCAGGAAGAATGAAGCCACGGCAGAGATATCTGTCATGCCGGAGGAGGCAGCAGCGCCTCAGGAAGCTCCTGCAGTAGTGGTGGTGCCTGAACCCGCTGAGGTCATCCCCGATCAAATATTAGCTGCTGTGGAAGTGCAACCAGTACCTGTCCTCGCTGCCCCTGCTCCTCAGCTAGTGTTTGGATCCCTCCAAAACCCCCTCTTTGCTCCAGCTCCATTCATCCCGACTCCAGCTCTTTTTTCACCCTCAGTTCCTGCTCCAGCTCCCACCAAAGATCTAGATAAGGCTCCAATCCCTGTCCAAGACGTGGCTCCAGCTTCAGCTCCAGATGATTTTCCAGTCCCCACCTCAACCCAAGCCCCTGATCCAGATGAGGCTCCTGCTCCTCCCACAGCGCCTCGCCAGGTGGGGGCCCTCTATGTAGCGGCACAAGGCAGGGAGGCTCCTAACCAGGTCCTGATTGATGACTTGGCCCCACCCGAGGAGGAAGACATCCCTCCATCTCAAGACAAAAGAGTGGACGAAGGTAAAAAAGAGGACATTTTGACTTTTTGGAACTGTTGAAACATGAAACTTAAAATTAATTGTTTCCTGTCTGTCTGTCTTTTTTAGATCTGAATGGGACACCCTTGATCAACGTACCTGAACAAAACAAAATGTTCTCAGTTCCCACTTTGTCCTCGACGCCTCCTACACAAGAATATCTCCCAGGAAACTCATACTAATTTTCTAAAACACACATTTCAGATACCGCCGCGGTTCATAAACACAGAAACCAGACGGCATCCTTTTGGGTCACAGTTTGTATCTGAGTATTATTCTGGTTAGTATGCAGCCCGTTGGTGGAAGAGAACAAACATTTTGATCATATGCATCGCTTATTTGTCAAACTTATGAATTCAAACCAAACCTTTATGCTTATTTATTCTGGTTTGTGCTTCAGGGCGAAGCTCATGAATTCTATTTTGTATTTTACATTCAGCAAACAGCAAATTTTGCCTGCTTTTATTTAAAAGTAAATGGCATTAATCAATGGTAATTATGTATTTGCAATTGTGGATTTATTTGATTCAATTTTGTAAAAGTTGTTTTTTCACTGAATAAAGTACACTGCTTATAATCCCCTGACTGTGGTCATTATTATCTGTGACCGCACAGACTAACAATGTAAATGTGACGTATAAATGATCAGTAATTAAATAAGTGTGATTTTCTTTAAATTAAGTGATAGACAGATAGTGTTTTTGTACAGGCTCTAATGAGACTATCATACATTTATTTTGAAAGTTTCAATAGTAGTTTTTGAGGATGTATCTGCTTTTGTAACATCCATCGTCATGTTTTTTCTCCTAGATTAGATTAGAAATGAGCAGGAATGACGAAGATGAACTCTACCTGATGATGCAGCCTGTTGTGTTTAATTGCTCCAGTATATCTCAGGCGTTTATACTGTAATTTATTATCAGTTATGACCTATTTCAGTATTATTGATATTATCTACATTGTAGTTATAGTGTCATATGAGCCACATGTCTTTACATATTTTTGTTGCAATAGTTGTCACACATCATAGCTTAATGCACATATGTTTACACTTTTTATTTTATATTCTTATTATCTGTTCTTATTATCTGTGGTACTTAATTTAACCCCTTTCACCAATAACAGCACAGCAATATTTCCATGTAAGCAAAATAATGTGTTTTACATCCAAAGTATTTTATGTACATGAAACACGACTACAATAGATCAGCTACTCATTGTTTGAGTAATTAAAATAAAATAACTGCATTGGAAACTAAAATGGCACTCAGTAGTGTGCATAGTCCCCTTTAATTAAATTTAGCGTAATCCAATATCAAACTCGACAGCCCTTTATCCCTCTAAATGTTAAACCACCCATAACTAACGTACAAGAATGTTTTGTGGCCTAAGAAACTTCCCCTTACTTTCTATTCTTACTTTTCACTTTGTACCTGGGAGGTAGAGCCAATTGAAACCCCATTAACCTATAGTATCATCTGTAACTTTGCATTGTATTCAGACATGTGACTCAAGTCATTTTTTTCTTGGGCAAGTCAACTCAGGTCACAGGTTGTGTCAGGTCAAGTCAAGTCGAGTCCTTAGTTAAAGCAAGTCAAGTCCCCTCCCCTCCCAAAGATACTGCAGATACTTGCAGAAAAAGACAAGGTATCACTACCTGTTTAATAATGATATTACTAGCCAATTTATGTAACAGGTTCAAAAAGAAAGACATTGAATTGTACTTGTATTATAACTGATAATCAGTGAAATTGATATCTTATTAAGGCTTATTTACTTCTTAATTTCTTCAATAAAAGAATATTCCCTCCTTGTCACTTTGAAACAGTGAAATACTGACAGCCAGACACAAACAAACAAACAAATAAATTAATGAATAAATAAATAAATCAAATGAACACAGACAAGTCATTCAAGTCATCATATCGAGTCCAAGTCATTTATTTTCTGTCAAGTGACTTTAGTCCACACCTCTGATTGTATGACATGATTTTTTATGATCTTATATTTTGCATGTACAATTTAAATCTGTTGAGTAAAGCTTTCAGATAAATGTAATACATGTAGAGTAAAAGTACTCAAGAGCAGTACTCGGGTGAATGCACAGTACTTACATTCCACCAATGACTTTATATTGTTGGTTTTGTATTGATAAATAAAGCTTTATTAAATAAAAAAAAAAAGTAGATGAGCCTGACATCACTCTTGTCCGCCCCCTGCTGGCCTGCAATGTTAGTGCAATTTCATCAGTGACTTCTGTAATATTCACGCGTAATTTATTTGTATTAGCTGCTTGTAGTGTTTTCTGTTTATATTTACTTTAAAACAAACAATATAGAGGACGTGACAAATCCACATGAAGCCACACTGCTCAGGTGGTTGTTATGTGGTCACGTGAAACGCTCACCAACAGGAAGTGTGACATGTACTTCCGCATTGGGGATCTCGCACATGTGTCGCCTGCGTGAGGTTTGTTTGTGTTTAGCAGCGAGCTGAAAGTTGACCGATTGAGGGGTGTCTGACCTTTCTGTCCTCCTTTACACGATGAGTCCTGCGTGTGACTGCTGCGGCGAGCACGTCAATAAACTGAATCAGCAGGTTTCTGTGATGAGAAAAGAAATCAAGAACCTGAGGTACGTTCACAAGAGGAGATATGAATGTACCATACACCCTAACAGTTTGTCTCTTTAGATATGGTGTTGATACGTAAATGTTTAGTGTTTCATCTTCTTCAGACGTGTCATTAATATATAAAGCTGCTTTTACAGGACTGTATTGTATAAGATCTTTCGTCATGGTATGTTTACTTGTATCTGCCCCTCTTTGACAGGCAGATGTTGGACAGTGCAGTCAGAGCTCATCGCAAACACATGATATCCATTCAGTCTGCTGTGTCAAAGGTTGAACTCTGTGAACCTGCTAGAGACCAGACACCACCACCACCACCACCACCGCCTTCACCACCATCATCACAGGCTGCATTAGAGAAAGGTAATCATCATTTGTACAATTATAAAGTCAACCCAGTAGTACTGAAAATAAAGACATTTCTGTACAGGACTACCTGAGAACATCTACAGTACATCCTACTATTAATACATACTGTTGTTGCAGTTTATTTTCCTGCATCGCATAAGACAAGATTGAACTTTAATCATTCCAATGGACATTGTTGTGCTAAACACACTCAGTATGCATAGTCAAATATTGTGCTTTTTTATTATCTATTAATACGTCTGTGTATATTTTTCATGAGTCTTTTAGTAATTTAGATACTGGAATGTCGCTGAAATCGTAAAAAGAGTCTAAGGTTACATCTAGAGATGTTGTGATACCATTTTTCCCTTCCCGATACCTATACATGAACACCACGTATCGGCCGACACCAAGCAAGATCCTATACCAGTGCGTTACACGTATATATGTTATTTTTAGTTGCCTGCTCTTTAGGGATATTGGCTACTTGTGCAATAACAAATCTGTATCTGTTACATATATTTGTTCGGGATGCTCCTGGGAAATAGCAGGGTCCTGTTTTTAATAAATAAATTGTGTTGTACCAGATCAGTGCACTCGCTGATACTGTTCCCAGTATCAGAAGCTTGCCCAATACTGGCATCAGTATCAGAACATCCCTAATAGTGACATCCTCAAATTACTTGTTTTGTCTGACCAATCCAAAACCATAAGATATTGAATGTACACAATCAGAGAAAAGCAGCAAATCTGATTAATATTATTGTTAATCAACTTAATTAATCATTTGAGCACTAAAATATACATTTATACTATATATTAACTTTTGACATACATTAATTAATCAATAAAATAAAAGCCGATAAGCCCCCACGCATGGAGGAAGGCAGAACTAAGTATAAATGATGGTGGAACACATGAGTGCAGGTGCTACCACTGAGTACTTTTTATTTGTAATTACGAGTGAAGGAAATGCGCAGAAAGGATAATCTGCATTACAAATGTTCAAAATCCAAACAACATTTTTGACTGTGTATAATTCCAGGAAACATCCAGACTGTCCCGATCGGTTACATCAGTTCCTGCTTCTCTGTGAAGAACGGGACCCCCAGACAGCCCACCATTTGTGGCCCCTCGAGGGCAGAACTGCGCATCCAGCAGAGTGTCTTCAACAACCCTGAGCACGCTCTGGTGGGCCTGGAGCACTACTCCCATGTCTGGTAGGTCACATACTGTGTATATGATGGTCCAGTTCTTGATTCAGGATCGATATTACCCAAAATATTAGCAAAAAGTGTTATTTTTGGTTTCTAAGAAGTGTTTTTCATTCCACTGACTGAATAATGCAGTGACTTCACTAAAACAAGGAAATGGATGATAATACCCCACTGGTTAAGACACTGTATGCTACCTGTATCTTTTACTTGCTAGTAAAGCTTTAAATGAACTTGGACCCTCCTTACTTGAAGATTTTCTTCATTTTATGTTTCAGCCAGACCAATGAGCACCTCCACAGCTTTCCTTTTGACTGTTCCTTATGCGTCCCATAAAATACCAGTGAGAGTGTCTCTGTATTATGGCCCAAAACTGTGGAACTAAGTGCCACAGGGTATAAGAATGGCAAACTCACAATATTTATAAGAATCTTAATGCCGTAGTTTTTAAGTTTTAATCATTTGTTTTTACATTATATTTATCCTTGGTATGTTTGATTGTATTGACTTGTATGTATGGATTTAACATTATATTGTGTAATTGTTGTAATTTTTGGCACGTATAAATCTATTGGTGTTTAATTTTGTCTGTTGTTTCAACTTTGCGGCGGGTGCTGAAGTATATAAACAAAGTTGAGTAGACTCGAAAGTGTTTAACAGCACTGAAGCTTGACTTGAAACTTGTTGCAATGAGTTTTCACTGAGACATTTCAGTTAACAGTCCCTCAGTAACACTGATTTCCCCCCATGTTACACAAGGTCAGAAACCGCCTATGCACACATACAGACTTTATGTATCAACTGTTTATGTCAGTTGAGTATTTCCTATATTTGGTCTCTACAGGATCATCTTTCTCTTCCACAAAAATGGACACCTGAGCTACAAAGCCAAAGTGAAGCCTCCCAGACTGAACGGTCAGAGAGTTGGTGTGTACTCCACACGCAGTCCGCACCGACCGAATGCTCTCGGCCTAACTCTAGCTAAACTTGATAAAATTGTAGGTGAGTGTTAACAAAATGTGTCTTAAATGACTAATTGTGTGGTAATTGTGTCTTTTTGAGGACATTTGTACAGATTTAGGAGAACATATCCCCATGTTTACTAATTGTCTGTTTAAAAACTGAATACATCTTTATTTTCTAGGTGATACAGTACATCTGTCAGAAATTGACATGATTGCTGGAACCCCAGTCCTGGACATCAAACCTTACATCCCAGAGTACGACTCCCCAAACACCAGGATGGACATGGACTCAGAATCTTGTGATTCAAACAACCAACCAGGTGGAACTACTGTGTCACTAAATGAGTCAGCAGAGATGTTAAACCTCCAAAATGACTCTGAAACAGATGCTCAGTCAGACCTGAAAAGTGTCCTCGCAAGAGAAACAACTAAAGCTGATTCATCTGGAGTCAGTGCTCAATTTTCTCTCCCAGGACACCTCCACAATGTGCTCGAGGACGTCAAGACATATGTGACCCAAGGTGACCTTTTTCAGATGAGTTGTGAGAGTGATGATCGGGTTTCAGATTCAACCAAAAGCAAACCGCAAGAGTCATCGGTGGAGCACCCTTGCTACGGAGAAGAGGCTTACAGCACCATCGCTGGCTGGATCAGAGAGCCCCCTGTTGGCAGTCTGGAGGTTCGATTCACCCCTCAGGCTGAGAGGGAGTTGGCAGAATTCCTTCCAGCACACCGGTCAGGTAAGACAGACTTTCAATGTGCATTGTAGTATGATGAAGCCAGGGTGATGTTGTGCTTCTCTCCACAAGAGGGAGCTGTTGCGAAAGAGATGAATATGAAAATAGTTCCTCTACATGACCGCAGGACCCGCTGAGAGTGACGGACCCAGGTTCAAGTTCCTGCGCAGTCCAGAGGAGGCTGCAGCCGCCATCAGAGGGGTGCTGTCAGCAGACCCAAGGTCAGTCTACAGGAGGACACGCTGCAGAGACAGACTCTTCTTCTTTACCCTGGACACAGCTGACATCACCTGCTGGTTTGGAAGAGGCTTTGCTGAAGTGCTGCAAGTCCGGCCTGTTGAGCAACACATTGCCTCAACGTAAGGAACCGTCTCACCCTCCGGAGGTGGAAAGACTCTTTCATGCATGCAAAGAAACAAAACGAGAAGCTGTCAAATGTTCTTTACCTAGACATTTCCAGTGTCTGTACAGCTGAATGTGAGACCTTTTTGAGGAAAAAAATAAATCATACATATTAAACACAATATATGTTTAATTATGTATAAATAGATTAAATAAAAGATTTTTGAAACAATGCTTTTTCATTTTTTTTCATTTTGTGGGAAACCATAACATACGCAATTTCCCCTACTGGGATCAATACAATATTTCTGATTCTGATTCTGATCTTTGGTCAAAACTTCTACTGGTGTAGAGAAGTAAATCTTACGGTATAGTTTAGACAACAGTTGTTTATCATTTCCACTTTCAATTATTTTTCTTAATTTGTAGGAAGTAACTGGCCCTCTATACACAGTAGATTTTTGTGTTTATATTTGTAGTTTACCAGTGGTAAAGCTCCCCATACCAACAGTTGCAGCAAATCATTTTCCATCTTTTTCCACCATTTATAGTGGTGTGTTTTTGAGTCTGAGAGAGGATGGTTAATGAACAAGGGAAATGTTAAGAATGAAGCTGTTGTTGGATTTGGAAATTAGGCAACCTAAATGAACAGGAGAAGTACAAGAGTGTGGAAAAGGTAAGGCTGTGGCTAAGTGGGTTAAATGTCACAAGATCATTTGATGAGAGGAGCAAATGACGATATGAGACACATTAAATGGACGAACAAGGCCTCAAAAGGAAAAGAGAGGTGATATTTATTCATGTCCAGGCATGAAATTATAAAGAAAAAAAACGAGACAATTGTAGATTTCTCATCAGCAACTAAAACGCCCTAGTGTAGTGACACTAACTTCCTGTTGGGGGCAGCAGCGTGTGGTAGTACGCGGTACGTCCGCCCTATGTGTCATAAAACAACCGAAGAAGAGAAGCGGACCAATCACAGAGCTGACATTTGTGTTTTGAATGAAACGCGGTTGGGTTGATGGCAGCTCAGCGCTTGGTCTGTTTACGCTATTCTCATCACTTTTGCTACACTGGTTAAAGTTGGCGGTCTAAAGTTCGAAGGTAAATGTGGTTTTATATGATTTCAGGGCCTGCTTTACGGAATTTATAGTTTGCTCGGGATAAAATTGTCGTTATCTGACGCGGTGAGGTGTGTGTAAACCAACTTGAGTTGCTAACGAACAGCGTTAACGCTTTCCAAAACTAGTTATTTGCTAGCCTACACCCTTGCTAACATTATTCTTAGCAGTACATTGTACAATAACTTAGTGTTACCTCATACATCTAAGTTATGTTTGGTTAGTTATCATCGCTTATTCATATGTTAATAATCACAAAGCTACTTTCTGTCAAGTGCCAGTACTCCATACGTGACGTGATGTCAGTTGCTTCTAAGCTAGCTTAACGTCATTGTCCACCAATCAGTTTGACCAGCTGTTCTCTTAAATCACGTTTAATGGGGAATTGTCTGTCTTGATTTGCAGTCGTAGAAGGAGTTTCCCAGCACTTCAGAATAATGTCTTCCAGGAAGTCAAGTTCCAGTGGGGAAGGCTTGGTAAGACTTTTGTTCTATGGTATGCGCCATGTATGTTGTTAAATATGACTGAACGAGCTAATGATATTTTGTTTGACTTCTGTTAACATTAGCTTTCAAGCAAACGTGGGGAGCGTGCCCCTCTGAGAAGTCTGGAGAATGAAATGCTGCATCTGTCGACTCCATCATCAAAAATCAAGTCAAAATCACTGATGACAATGGTGGGTAAATACTTATGTTTGGAAATGCTCCTACTGTTTGCAATGTTTTCAAGACTTTTTCTTACCCTGCTTTCATTTTAATCCACAGAGTGATGTTCCTCTCTGTAACCCAGTACCCTACTCACAATCTCCTCCATTCACCAAATTGATACAAACCAATGTTGCCAACATTGATATGACAACTGCTGAGACAGCTTGTGGACTTGGAGATGTAACATTTAAATCCTTTATCTGTCCTGGGGGCGAAGTTGAGATTACAGGTGCTTCAGTGTGTGCCGAAGAGAGTATTATTTTGCCCAAGGATCAGGCTATGATAAACACTTGTGAGGCAGAAGATACAGTCATCTCTGACAGTATGATAGTTCAGTCATGTTGTGACCACAAAGAACACCCCTATCACAATCCTGCGATGAAAGATGCCTCCCTGGTTGATATCAACACAGCATGTGAAATGTCCAACTCTACACCGGCATCTGGGGACTTGGCTGATGAATGTGCCACACAAGATTTCAGAGCTTTTCAGCAAGATGTCACTTGGAAATCCTTTGTCTGTGATGGCGGCGAGGTGGAAGTTTCTGATGTCCCCAGACTACAAGATGAGACCATTCCTCTACCCAAGGCACAGCTTGATGAACCCTTAGTAAACAACAGTGTGAATTCAACCAATCTCTTGGACTGCAGCCAAATATGTCAAGTGGAACATGCAGATCATCCCTACTGTAGCAGTCAAAATGGTGTTTGCGTCATCGCCTCCGCCTCCTCTGAAACCACAAATGGTTCCGAAGAGCCTGCTAATGGACTGAGTGATGTAACCTTTAAGTCATTTAACTGCACTGGAGGCGAGATTCAAATTTCAGATGGCACCAAACTTGCAGATGAGACTGTTCCTCTGCCAGCTGACCAAACTGTGGCCTGCAGTGAGTCATACAATGGTGGTATGGATCCAAGCATTGTAGCTGGTTACCAAGATGTGCAAAATGGTGATGATCATTTAGATCACCCATACTGTAATGTTGAAAGCTATCCATCAACCCCAAGTGGCAACCTCACCATTACCCACGAACCATTACAATTCAGCCCTGATGCTGTGGAGGAGGTTAAACGGATCAGCTTGGTGGCACCTGATAGACCGACTGACACACAAAAGGGTGTTACAGTCGGCTCTTTCCTCAGTGCCAGAGGTGAGAGTGAAGAATCAGATGGAGCCGTGTTGTCTCAGAAGACCTCCACTCTTCCTGATGACCAGGCTGTGATCAGCCAGACCCTGGATGACAACGGTGTAAATACTTCTATTACACAGAATCAAATTCAAGATAACTACGACCAACCTAACAGCCACGTAGAAAACAGTGAGGTTGTGGTAGATAGTGACCCACCAGCTATCACTACATCGTCACTGACTAACACGTCTTTAAAGGCACTGGGTGATAAATCTGTTCACTCTCAAATGCAAGAACCATCAAAAAATGACTTGATGCATCCTGAGGACAGTGCATTGCCTTCAGTGCCTCATAAAGCCGAGTCTTCTGAATGCAGCCATCTTGCGGCCTCGGCCACAGCTCCTGTACCTGTGGCAGTGCATCAGGAACCCGTCTCTGAAATGCACCTCAGCAGTGGACCCCATGGATCGAGTGAGGCAAAAGACAGTGCTCTTGGTTCATATGGGAATGAACCTGTTCTTTGTGACTCGGCAGACATACCAACTTATGCAGAAAACCTCCCTGATGTTTTCAAAGTGCTGTCAAGATGCCCCTCAGTAGCATCAGCTTTGCAGTTTGGACTCCTCAGTCCTGTTCTTAGGAGAGCCTCTCTGTTTGTATTAGGGTCTAATAAGGATCCTGCTGCTGACCAATTTTTGGCTGCCGATTCTGCTCTTGAGGATGAAAAGAGCTTCTTAGCTCCTGTTAACGTCAACCCCGCTGGGTTGTGGGCAGAGCACTTGGAGAGCCCCATGCCGCGTCCTCTGTTTAACTCTACAGTACTCGGTTGCAAGGCCCAGCCAGGCCCAGTCACTGAGGCCGATGTGGATGTGAAGCCTTGCGCAGTGCCTCAGCCTGAAGTGGAGAAGCCGGTTCTGGATGTTCCTTCGGTTCCAGATGGTCCCCTTCAGCAACAGCTCCGGCAGATGGCAGAGTTCCTCTTATTAGTGACAGGAAAGATGGATCCTGTTCCTGTCTCTGCTCCAGTTCCGCCTCCTGCTGCTGTCAATCCATCGGCACAAGCTACTCCTACAGAATCTCACAGTGTCTGTGTGGGCACCAGTCCTATGAAATGGGTAGACCACAGCGTCAATACATCTGGCCAGTTTGAGAGACGGAGGGAGTTCTCTGTGGTCGATTCCTGCACTCTGACTGACCCGCTCCTGTGGAAGTTAGTGTAGCCTTTGAATTAGTTATTTAAAAAATTTGTTTCATGATAACAACATGGCAAATTCAGCTTTCTGTGTTTTCTGTGTCTGCCTCTCACTGTTTCCTTCTCTTGACATGCTCTCAGTGTACCTCCAGGCAGCCTAGAGTGTCTTCCCAGACAAGAGCTGGAACAGAGGTTAAGGTCCAGTATGATTATGGTGGAAGCTCTGGTGCAGCAGTTGACTGCAGCCAGGACACGTGAATGTTCTGCCGGCCCGGCCCCTTCAGACCTCAGGGAGAAACTAGTGCAGACAGACCACACTGAACTCAGTCAGGTGAGGTCACAGTCAGATTTTCATTTTTAGATTTAATTCTTACTATGATGACATCTTCAGTTTAGTTTATCACTGTGTTGATTTTTCATAGACGCCACGTTTTCTGTTCAATGGATTATTTGTTTTGTATTTTATATAGACCTCGATGCACAGAGACCTATATTTGGAGGCTCTGAACAGGATTGGTGAGTTGGAGCAAGACGGAAGTTCTCTACAGAACCTTGTGCAGCGCATGCAGGACATGAGTGTCACCATGGTGAGACAATCAATGACAAACATGTTCTATGTTGCAAAAATTATTGAAACTTTATAGACAAAAGCCTCTGACTCTGATAACTGATATAAATGATTTTGTTCTCGCAGTTAAGTGTCTGTCTTTGTCCCAACAGACATCTTTGAGTTGTGACACGGATACTGCTCTCTCTAACATGAAGCAAATAGGAGAAGTTGTCAAAGAGGATCATCAAAGCCTCGTTTCACATGTATGTAAACGCGTCTTTCATATCTTTGCCATCTAACAGTGACAGCATGATTTTATATAATTATCCAGTGGGTATGAATAAGTTGATGTGTATTTTCCCTGTACTGTTCAGTACGGTCAGATGAAGTCTCTATTAGAGAAAACTAAAGAGACACAGACGGTAATGATGCAGAAGGTCAAAGACGCTCTGCTCCAAAAAGATGACATGAGAATACAGATGGAGGAGGCCTTCACAACCAAGGAGGCGGTAAGCATGGCAACAAATCTCTTAACTGTTAATGTGATTTGAGTAGTTCAGTGTGTGTTTTGTGTCTAGCTTGATGATTATATCCAATCTTTGTTTAAGTGGCTCTACTGCAGGTTACAACACAAAAGAATCTTGTCATTATTTTGAATTGATGAAGCCAGTACTTCAAAAACAGGGATGTTTGTCATGCTTTTGTTGTGAAAAGATGAGGTAAAAATATTTTTTTAATAATTCCTGTGCTGATATTGGGTGAGGAGCCAACTGAGGCATCTCAAATGAAAGAAAAAAAAAAATCACAGCCCACTTATTGCTTAATTCTTTATGTAGCAGGAGTTGTAGCTTTCTGTCTTATGGAGAATATTCAAACTGCCTTCTAAAGTTGAATTAATTTTCATAGCATTCTTCACTCCAGGAGCATTAAGTGTGTGACTGGTTATGTGTTTTCAGGCCTTCAGTGCGATGGAACAGCTGAGGACACACTGTGCCACAGAAATCTCACAGCTGGAGAGGATTGTGGGGTCTCAGGAAGAACTGTTTGCTGCCATAAACCAGACTTACCCAGAACTGGTAACAGAGAACAGGCCAAAAACAAAACATCTATTCAGCATACATTCAACAAATGAGTTTAATCTCTCTTTTTTCCCCCTAATAATACAGGTGGCATTAAACCAAGCCCAAATTGAAACGCTGAATTCTGCTTCTGACATTTTGTCCACAACCAAAGAGGAACAATCCAGTTTGATGAAAGAAGTATGTTCAAAATGTTCTTCAAAAGAGACTTAAATAAGCTTTGTAGGCTTGTAACAATACCTTCACACAGTATGTAGCTATTCCCAAAAGTCACAATTGGTAAAGATTTCTTTTTTTTTTAAGTCATACCTGCCAATTTCTATTTTGGACCATCCTGATTTTCTTTCTAAGAACTATAATTGATAATTTATGATATTAACTAAAGAGTCTGTGTGTTTTTGACTTAAAACAGCACCAACAGTGTTTTTTGTTTTAAACCATTTTATCTAAATTGTAGTTTGTAATCTACAAAAAGACATTTACTCTCAATATATTAACAAGACAATGATACCTTAATTTCACTCTTGTGTGGTGTCTTAATGGTGACATTATGTCCAACTTTGTTTAAAATCCAATAATATTTCTGGTGCTTTCTTGTGGTCATCTTTTCACAGCTCTGCACAGTCAGAGGCCTTCTGCAGAAAACTGCTCCCATACTTCTGAAGCTCAACGAGAAGGCAGCTGCTGCTCTGAGAGAGAGGGACGAGCATATCACTGCTAGAGACCAAGCCATTGAAGAGAGAGAGCAGGTCAGATGTTTATAATTTAATTTGGACACTTGTTTTTTTAAGTGTGATGATGGCTGTGAACCACGAGGACTATTTCTTAAATTTAAATGAACTTACTCAACAGATGGAAGAAGAATGGAACCAAACTAATTTGGATCTCCAAACTGCCAGAGAACAGATTGGTGATTTAAATCTGCAGGTGACAATTCTGACCTCAGGTAAAAAAACTGAAATAAATATGTTTGGGTATTTCATTCCAGCTGTATAAACAGTCAATATAGTTTGCTTCTTCATCAGCCTTACATATCTTTCTTTTCTTTTCAGAGATGGGTGTGCTGCGTCAGAAGCTAACAGAAGGAGATGAAGAGAGGGGTCAACTGGAGAGGAAGGTGACAGAGCTGTCTGCCACTGTATCCTCCACTTTGGCCTCCTACACCTTCCTGGAGCAGGCCCTTGCTGCTGAGACTACAAAGTATGACCTCCACAACATATACATGTGCTGAATAATGTAAAGGAAAACAAGTACTGTGCTACTAAAACATTATGTGTGTATGGTCTTGACAAAGCAAAAAATGTCACTGAACTGCAGCAAGCAGGTGCTAAAAATGATGTTGTTTCAGTTTGCAGCAGTCATGGAAGGACATCCAGCAAGCCAAGGACAAGGCAAACGAGTAAGTGTTGACAATGGTTTTGTTTACTCATAGTTATGGAAGATGGTTATTTCAGCATTCAGCATCTTAGCGAAGACAGAATGTTAAAAAAAAGTTTCCTTCTGACATCTGTATATCACTTGTTAACTTTACACTTATTTCAAACTGCACTTATTTCAAACTGCACTGAGACCCATTTAGTAAGACAATAATAAGATGTTAAGAATGGGACCTATAGACAATCTTGTTCTCAGAGAGCAAACCAAACTCCTTGCCACACATACAACCAAGACAAGACCAACACTTACCTGAAAAGTGTTGCCTAAATACTGAAACTAATGTCACTACCTGTGTTTTGTCTCTGTCCAGGTTGGAGACGTCACTGGGTCAGTCGGAGCAGCGTGTGTGTGAGTTGAGTCAGGCTCTGGCTCAAAGTGAGTGGCAGCTCAGTCAGCTGCAGGCCCTCTCACAATCCCAGAGCGTGGAGATCCAGCAGCTCCAGGAGGTTTGCAAACAGCTCAGCAACGTCCGGGAGATGAACGAGGTCAGTTTCCTGGTCTTCTATATACAACGTACACTTTTTTTTTATACATGTGACCTGGGTTGTGCCAGTGATTTTAGACCGCCATGTCTGAGAAGATTGAAGCATTTGTTTGGAACAAATGGCCTGCCTTCATTTAAAAAAAAAAAAAAATGTATTTACCCACTCTGCTTATAGTTTGATCTCACTCCTAATACACATGATACACTTTTACTTTAAGCCAACATGGAGCTGAACAATTGAAGTTGAGCTTTTATGGCAAACATTTTCTAAAGATTTTGTGTCCTCTTTGCTGTCTTGAGTGGAAATAATTTTCTGCCCCAAAAATCATGATTGGAGAGAAAATGTGCTGCAGGCAGTGGAGCTCTGTCAGCTATCTTGACGGCAGGACAATCCATTTAAGGCCTCATTCAGGTCCAATCAGGCATGATGAAAACGGCAATCCTTCCATTTATTTAGGGGGTGGTTAGTGCGTGAAGGATGCAATGGTGCGGATCACAGGGGTTACTGAAGAAATGCAGCGGCCCTGCCCAAAAACGTGAAATGGGATCAACTTTGGAGAAACACAACTCAATGTCACACTGCGGTGGCCCATCATATTAGCCAGCGATCAGACCGGCTGGACAGAGTTGTATTTGTACTCAATTTATAAAAGTATCACTATAAATCCTACTACTGTCTTTCATTTTGGTGTGGTTGACATCACACATTTATGTGTCAGGGTGAAACCAATACTGTCATATAGGCCAAAAAAAGATACATGCACAAACATTCAAGTCTGCCAAATTTAGGATAAAGATGCTGCTAACTTGTTGCGGATGGAGAAGAAGGCTTAAGAGTTGTTGCTCCCAAGCCGGGAGCTGGAATCTGGGCACTACCCAGGTGGAGTTCACAGACCAAATGATACTCTCACAATTGTGTCCTCCCACATCGGCGCACAACCCTGCAGTAATTGCCACAACGCCTGATTTGGTCTGACTACAGTCTAGACTTGTTCATTCACACAGCAAAGACTGCTGTCATCACTGGAATAGTATGTGACTTCTGGTTTCTGGTGAATTTCTGGTTTAATTTCCTGTTGTCTGTGTGTGTCAGTTCTTGCAGATGGAGAATGAGTTGGCGAGGGAGCAGATGTCTGAAAGTGAGCGTATGCTGAGTTCCAACCTGCAGGGGCTCCGCGAGAGGAACATCCAGTGTGAGGACCTAAAAGGAGAACTAAGTAAACTTCAGTAAGTTTAAGTTAACACCTGTTTAAAATGTCTTTTTATATATTTTATGATTAAAGCTGAAAACCAGTTAATGTGCTGTTATTATATCCAGATTTAGCAGATTGCATTTGTCGGGTTGACGACACCACTGACCACTTATTTGCTTAATAAACTTGTTCTTTGCTTATAAAGTTGTTTGCGGTGTGTAATATATTTTATATATTATGTTGGATTCCTTTTTTTGTATCTATTAAACCATTAGACCATTAATGAATCAAAACAGTTTTTCATTGTGTGAATGACGGTAATGGCAAATATGAAAAAGCATAGTCTTCAGTCTCATGCAGCTGTATTAAACTTCAACAAATCCGACTCTAATCTTACTTCAAATTGTTTAAAAGCTGTTTTTGTCTGTATCCTGCTGCATGATAACTTGTCTGTCTGCGTATGTACAATGCAGGCTTGAGAACAGGAGTTTGCAGGAGGAGCTGGAAACCACAAAGTTCAAAGCCAGTGCCACCCAGCTTGAGCTCGGAGACAAACTTGCACAAACAGGCACTGAGATTACTTTGCTGCATCACACACTGCGAGGCCTGACCAATGAGCTTCATGCAGCTCTCAATGACCAGGTAAAAACAACCTAAAGCAGAACATCCAGATTTCACCGTCTTTGCCCATGTTTATATTCTATTCAGAAATGCAAGGTTCAAAAAGCAATTTTTGTGAAAGCAAGTTGAACTAAAATGAATTTAAAAAATATGTGAAAGTAATTGGACTGCAGAGAAAAAGCGTCCTTTTCATGCAGGCTTGTATGTTGTAATTTTTTAGAAACAAGACCCACTTCAGGATAAGGAGTCTCAAGCAGTCTACAACGTAGAGCGTCGTCACCCCTCCTGCTCCTTTGTCGACAGCATCATGGTTGCATTAACTGCTGAGAAGGAGGAAGACGCCAGCACAGAGACACCTCCTGGACCAGGTACTGTGATACTTTTTCCAGAATGTAGTAACTATCAGGCGTCTTGGTGTTTACAATCTTGAAAGGCTGGCTCCTTTTCAAGATTAGATGTTAGGATAAAGGCTTTGAGAGTCTGGATATTTTTGGTTGAGGTACCTTAAAAGCACTTGAATTTTACTCTTGAGAGAATCAAACTGAGACTATTTGCTCATTAAAGCAGCCAATTACTCGGCTTCTGTCGTTTTTTAGCCTTGAACACAATTAGCAACTTTCCAACTGACATAGTGACGCAGATTAAATCGTGCAGGTGGTCAATCTTAATGGGTCAAGAAACATCTTCCAACCTCACTTGATGATCATCCTCTCAACCACAGATTGCAAGCAATGCTTCCGTGAACATCTGTTGCTATTAGAGATGTGTTTTTTGAACAGTGGCACCCAGATACTCACCTGTGACAGCTGTAAATGGCTCAAACTTGGGTTTTTGTTCTCATGTTATTAATCATTGTGCTTTTTTCACTTCAATTCTTGTTCTTTCTACATTATTTGCTGTGGCAATTATCACATTTTCCCCGCGGATAATAAACACAGCCATCATTTTCTGTCTGTTGTGCCAGCTGTATTTTGAATCAACATGAGTCTGAGTAATTTTGAAGGGACCATAATTGCCTGCCTACATTTGAACAATCTGATTAAACACCTTGAATTCGGTTCAGAGAGTAGAGTGCTTAACGCCATCTAATGACTTTGGGCTGTAGAAAATCTAAGTTGTAGTTCACTATCTCTTCAGTCTCCTCAGACGTGCCTGAGCCACAGTGTGAAACTTTGTTCAGTGAGACGAGTGCCTTCACCCGCATTGCAGCCGTCACCCCAAAAAAGAATTTGAACGCAGTAGAGTTTGAGCCTGAGGAGGACGACGACCAGAACAGCTTGGCAAAGCTGTTCACCGGCCTGGACAGCACCGTCACAGAGCTCGACAGCACCCTGAAGCTGGTGCTGCAGCGTAAAGATGCCCAGCTGGAGGAGTTGCACAACATCATGTAAGTGATTTCCTGTAGGAATCTGTTTTAGAATTATGACTAATAAATTTAGGACCACAACTAAAAATAACTTTAATTATTAGTTGAG
This sequence comes from Pagrus major, assembly GCF_040436345.1. Taxonomy (NCBI): domain Eukaryota; kingdom Metazoa; phylum Chordata; class Actinopteri; order Spariformes; family Sparidae; genus Pagrus; species Pagrus major. Next base: position 13,665,261 of record NC_133215.1, read on the forward strand.
TTGCTAATCATTAATCATCATCAAACTGCTTTGTTTAGAAAATATTAGAAAACTGTAAAGAATGCCAGAACAATGGAGCATGAAACAGCAAAACAGAAAATTATTTTGTGGGAAAACATGGGAGGCAGGAAATGTTTGGCATTTTTTGCTTGATAAATTACTTAAAGGTCTGTTGTGTAGGATTTAGTGACGGCTCCATACAGCTTGTCCAGTTAATCCAAGTTTCTGGAATTTCCAACTTCCCAAATTGATTTGAAAAGACATTAATTACACCCTCAACATCTTTAGTTAGCAGCAACAGTAAAGATTTTGTCTTAGAATGAATGTCCACCCAGCATCCCATCCACAATGGGGTGAGTAGATAATGACAAAATGTTCATGTTTTATCCTTTAAGCCAAGGAAGATTTCATTTAATTGCTTGTTTTAGCCGACCAATGGCTTAAAAACCAGAATATATTGAATTAATTATCTCATTAGACAATAATAGCCACTAATCCTGGAGCTGGAGCTGAAGAATAATTCATGTCTTTGCTCAGAAAAATTGACTCAATTAATTGATTAAATAGTTGCTGCCACTTCAACAGTCAAGTAGGTGCTCAAGTGATGAGAAAAGCAAATGTGAAAGACAACTCTGGAACACCAGCTGAAAGAGTCTGCATTTTATTCAAACATGCTTTGGCACAAGGCCTTCATCAAAGATTTTGTTTTGATGGGGCCGTAGAGAAGGGGACATATTCAGTTTGTTAATACATTTTATATATATTCTTTAATGTTCTCTGACGCTTGCCTCTGAGAGAAATAATTTTTTTGATTTTGAGGTTTTTTTTTGTTTTTTTGTCAGATTTTACAAATTAGTTTAGAAAAGAGCATCGTTTGTTTATATAAGCATAATGTAAAACTTAAGGTGATGCATGTCGATTGGCGTCTTGTCCAGCATTTTCTAATGTGTATGTACTTTTTTATTCCAGCTGTGGCCTGCAGGTGGAGCAGCAGGCCGCAAACAATAGACAACAGACTGAGGTGTTTGAGCTCAAGCATCAACTCAGCCGTCTGAACAGCCTGGCTGAGAGGGGAAATCAGGCACTGCAGCAGAAAGCTCAGGTAAGAACTATTGGACATCTCTATGACGGCTAATGAAATTCAAAATGGGCACGGATGGACTGATGTAAATTATCTTGTTGAGCTGAGAAAAGCACTGAAACATTCCTGTAATGATGTTTCTCTTTACACAGGACGAGAAAACTGTGGCGAAGTTGATGTCAGAAGTACAAGAGACCCAAGAAATTCTGAATAAACACAAAACTGACAGTAATGTAAGGCACAAAGTGTATTTATTAATACACTATAAAACACCCAGAACACAGTTGGCTTAATGTAACAATTGTTGTCAACATATATATTTGTCATTTATTTTGTCAAATTTGTCCATTATTAACAGGAATTGCGAAAGGAGGTGATCGAGCTTCGTCGTTCCCTCCAGCAGTCAATGGCGGAGTCTCAATTCCTGCGGGAGGAGCTGAGAAAAGCCGGTGGCCAATCAGCTCCTCCAGCACATTTCATGGAAGAGAAGATTCGGTTGTTGAAAGAGGTATCACGCTGTCCTTTATCGTGAGAATTGTCAGCTGCAGAATATTTATTAGAATACTTTTTAGGTGATGATTGAGAAAACACTAACCCTAATAATGCTCACTTTCTCTAACACGGGTCCTTTGATTTTTATCTGCAGGTGGAGAGACTGAAGCTGAGTCTGCAGGAGGTGGAGCAGGCCAGAGTTAAACTCCTCGAGAGAGCAAAAAGACACGTAAGAATCTGCTTCATGTACTGAAGTAGTCACTGATATTACTGTGTACATGCCATGTTTGTTAATCTGCTTTTATTGAAATTATTTTTATATTTAACAAAAGACCTGTCATATAAATGAGGATGTAATCCAGTATGTTCATGATGTTGTCATACCTCACGCAGCAAATCATCCACCAGACCAACCAGCAGAAAAGTGAGAATGAGCTTCAGATGTTGAACCACATGATCAATAAAGTCAGAGAGGTGAGAGATGCTTACTCTTTCATCTTAAATGTATCCTGTAAACGCTTGATGTGTGTACATATATTTATGGTAGTGAATGTTTTCTCCACACAGACTCTGCTGTCTTTGCCAGATGTCGTGAAGAATAGCGAACAGCTCCAACAGCTTGTTGAATACATCGGCTGACATGTTTATTGTCACCTGCGTTCATTTTATTTATGTCTGTTATGTTTTAGCTTGTCCTGACAGTTAAGTATTCATATTTTTAGTATGATTGAAATAAAACAAGTTGTATTTGTTTCTTATTTATGGTCTCTTTTTTTACACATTCCAAGAGTAATGGAGGTTTTTGACTATTTTGTGTCAGTTTGTCGCTTTTTAAAAACACACGCAGACACTGTTGGTTTTTACATACAATATTCTGAAAACAGATGTGTGTTACTGCAAACTGCACAGTGTTCTTACCTTTATGCATTTGTGCTCCTGCGCAGATAATATAGGGTTCCCATGGGTCCTTGACAGAGCTTGAATTTATAAATTTAACCCGTTTGTAAATAGGCTGTCTTCATGTGTCTCCCCCGCAGTTTTCTGCAATCACTGTAGCAGCACAATTGAAAAGCGTTCACATACTCGAGCCGCTTTCTCTTTTTAATTGTGTCCGCGAGCTTCTGTAAAGCCTGCTAGTTCTCATTAGAAGCATTCTGCCTTGTTGTGACAGTAATTAGCCTTTTATCTGAGTCAAGCTATTCCTTGTTTCCTTTGAATATGAGGGAGTTAGGCCTAAAATGTCCTTACATTTGTTAATATCAGATGATTTATTAAAAGAGAGCAGATTGTAGTACTGATACCTGAATTACATTTCTTTTGGAGGTTCTTGTTCAAATGCTCAAAATATACAACTTAATTTACAAAATGTCCTGTCTAGCTCACCTGGCAGAGTGTGCAACCTATATGCAAGCGGCCTGGGTTTGACTCCGGCCCATTTAGTTTCCATCCAGCCATCTTCGGTCGCGCTTTAGTTTAGTTTATTTTTTTGACATGGACGTAACGGGAACAGTGGCCATTTGCTGCATGTTTTCCCCTTTCTTTCTCCCCACGTTCCTGTCTATGTACAGCTGTTCTATCTATTAAAGGCTAAAAAGCTCCCTCGCAAAAAATACAAACAAAAAAAAGTGAACATTACTAAAAGCTGGTACAGGTGCAATAATAGTGTTTCCATGTACAACTGAATTTAACCTTAAATGTGGTTGGATAGGCTGCAGATTAAGATTACCATACTATAACTGCAGTCATTTTCTGAAGCTGTTAACATTAGGTTTGCTACTGTAAGTTACACCTTAGTGTCTTAAATAAGCACACTGAAACTTTCTGACGAAAATCAGCCAAATTCTATTATTTAATAGCCTGCTGTTGGACCATAACCCGAGCTGATGTTTGTAATGCAAATATTCTTCACGAATCACCTCTGTCACTTTAATCTTGAGTGCAGTTCTAACAATAATTAAACCTTTGTCCTTTTTAAATGATTAGAATCTGACTCTTGTTCATTACTGCTATCGCTAAATCCTCACAGATTTTAAGATTTGAGCAGCACTCAAGAAAAACTGATCCTTTCAACTAAGGATAGAGACGGCGAAGTCATATCTGTCAACAAAGCTTCTTTTCTGATAGAAACTTCAGTGTCTTCCTCGCTAAAATGAAGCGTCTCCTTACTAGTCCCATCTTGTCAGATATGCAGACTTTGCGTAAAGGAGGTTTCTGGTGGTGCGATAAAGGACTCACACTACTTAACTTGATAGGCTGAAATATCGAGTTACGAGTCAATTCATTTTCTTGATTAGTGGATCTGTGTGGTAGATTAACTGCGTCTGTGTGTCTTAAGTGCTGTGTTGATGTCTGGGCATGATAATTGAGGCCGGTCATGGTGACTGGTAATACTGCGGCTCCAGACATCACTTTAAACCAGCTGAGGCTGAAACGCAAAGAAACACAAGCACAAAAGAAAAATATTTTGGAGGGAATATTTTTTTCAGGGTGTTACATGTCTTGCTCGGTTAGCTCTTTTGTATTATAGTTCAATTATAAAATTATATAAATTCAGTATGTGGATAACTGATGTCACCTGGCTGCAAATCAAAATTTCAGCTTTGAACATTTAAAAAAAAAAAAAAAAAGATTCTAGTGTGACATTTTGGCGCAATTGCTAAAACTGTAACAGCAATAATACATCAATAATTTAAATGTTTTATTCTTGAAGAACAAAAGTGCTATATGATTCCGTTTATTTCCAAAAAGGCAACCTATTATGCATTTTCACTTAGCAACAAAATACATGCAAATATACTAAAGCTGATGTTCTTCATACAAGCCACTTATTGCAAAGCCTATGACCATGAAGCACAATAATTTATTCAAACATTTCAAAGTCTGTCACTTAAACTCACCGGTAATGTAAATACAAAAACTTGCACATTCAATTCATGACAAAAACAAAAGCTAACAACTGCACACAGTGTTGGATGAACTTGACACTCTCACACGCTGTGAAGAGGCCTTGACATTTAACTCCAATTTTAAAGCATCTATCTCAAAGTAAAATTGCCATTAATACGGAAAATGTGTTGTAGGGTAAATGAAGTGAATCACAGTTGTGTCAGGAGAGGTGTTTTTTCATCAGTCTGTTTGTCTCACGAACAAAGAAAAACAATCATCTCTGGCTCACTCAAGTCTCTGATGTTCTGTTCACCAGCTCGTGAGATGCTCGGCTCGAGGTTCTCAGTAGCTCAAATGGCAGACACAAACCTGTCCATATTCCCTGGGTATGTGGGGTGTCTCAGGTAACCCCCTGTGTTGGCGATAGGACCTGCAGCACTGCTATACTGGGAGAACACTGGGGAGACCCTGCCGTAATGGTCCATGGCCTCTGCAGACCCGTGGGCTGAGGAATGGAGGCGTCCTGCCACTGCATACCCCTGGCTGTGACCCTGTCCATACGAGCTCTGGTGGTGTGGGTGGCCGTTTGGGCCGGAGTAGATGAACCCGGGATGTGAAGAGGAGCGGGATGATACGGCCCCTCCGCATGGTTGGCTCTGGAAAGCTGGGGCTCCCAGGCTGCAGGGAGCAGATTCACTTGGATGCCCCTCGGGACTGAAGCTCCGGTTGGACTGCTGCATCACCTCTGGCCCTGGACCTCCTAGCATGCTGGCTGGAGTCGGGTGCCCTATGATGTTATTGATGCTGAACATGCGGGTCTGACTAGGTCCAAACCCAGGAGGAGATGAAGATGGGTAATAGGCAGAGGTCAGCTGCTGCCCGTAGGGTGGACTGACTGTCATGTTAGGATAGACAGAGTTGGCATATGTGGCCGATCTGGCAATCTGGACAGGAGAGAAAACTGGTGTCTCATGGACATATGTGGTGTAAGTGCTGAGGTCACTGCGCTTAAACCTCTTCCTGCGCCTCAGGAAGCTGCCGCTCTCGAACATGTCCTCTGCGTTTGGGTCTAAAGCCCAGTAGTTGCCCTTCCCTGGCCGCCCCGGCTCCCGAGGGATCTTGATAAAACAATCATTGAGAGTCAAGTTATGGCGGATTGAGTTCTGCCATTTCTTTGAATTGTCTCTGTAGAAGGGGAAGCGCTCTGTGATGAATTTGTAGATGCCCCCTAAAGTCAGCTTGCGGTCAGGGGAGTTGGCTATGGCCATGGAAATGAGTGCAATGTAGCTGTAAGGGGGTTTCCCTCGCTGGAGAGGTCTCTTTCTTCTCCGACCTCTGGGCTGCTCCTCAGTCTGCACTGGAGGGCTGGAGGCAGATGAGGTGATGTCTGCTGAAGAGTCTTTCTCAACTTTGACCACCGGCATTGTCATGGACAGTTCAAAAATATCACGTAACAGACGGGTTATAAAGCAAACTCACTGCAAGTGCTGCACGCTGTTAGTACTTCCACAGTTTAGATGACGTTCCCTGAGGAGACAGATTAAATCCTGCACGGTGGAAATCAAATCAAGAGATCAGCCCAGCACACAATCATGCTAGATCACAGTAGTTTCTAAGTAATCACTGTCTTTGAGTCCATATCCTGCAGTTCTTCAAGAGAGAGTCCTGTTTCATGAAATGCTGCCCTTATTCCCCCGAGTTTGTTGTCAAGTTAAGTTGAAGAGTTAAGGCATGAGCGCGCCATCCGTGGTGTTAAAGGTGTGTGTGTGATAGAATGAGTCACTCAGTGTTACCTGTAGAGTGTATTACCTCCACCTGAGGGCCACACCCCCTTAAGCATCACATGCTCTCGACATACCTCTGCTCTATAAGGGTCTATTGTTCATGTTCGACAGAGTCTGCTTGCTTTGTGCTGGATATTTTATCAGTTTTAGGTTATTTGCATAATAAATATCCTGAAATGGAAAAAAAGAATATGAACTATCCAAACCAGAATCGACTTTTTTGATCAGATTTTTAAAAGTTTTAACTGTTGTTGATCAATAATGTAATAAATGTAATCCTTTGCTTTGGCAATATTGTAACACACAGTCATGCCAATAAAGCCTGTTGAATTGAATTGAATTGATCAATAAATACATGCACAATAAATTGTCATTGTTAACCTTTGATTACTTTTTATGTGTTTACTTTGACTATCAGATTTATTCTATGCACGACTTTTTTACTTTCATAGACCAGAACTGTCCAAACAAACACTGTTTCCTTTTTGATATTCAAATCTTCCTTTAAAGCCAACCTCAGTTTATTCTAAAAGGTCCAAAATGGTCCATGTTGTTTTGATGTTTAACACTAAAAGACCTCTTTAGTGGTAACTTAACCTACGTGTTGTTTTTCTACCTTGCTTCCTTGTTTGTTTTGTGCCAGTGGTTGGACAAGCCAGCTGTGTTAAGAGATGTAAATGTTTTCCAGACAAAGGCCGGCCTGTGATTTCAGCATGCAAAATATAGGCCATCATCATAATCCCTGGACGCAACCCGAGAGACAGGAATAACCAACCCTCGATGAGGAAATCGTTCATTGAATTGGTTTTGATTATGAGTATCTTCTAGGAATTAGTGGTAATACTTGCTGGACAATAGAGGTATTTTTTCTGTACATTAGTTTATTTTGCACACACGTTTTCATTTCAAATTACCAAACCCATTCTTGGATAGTCTAATCTGTGAAAGCGCTGCTTTAAAGCTGACTTTAAACACTATTAAATTCCACCGGCACCAGTAATAGAGACAATGCTGACACTCTGAGCAGCTCTGGTGGTATGAAGTGACTCCACAGGGCTGGGGTTCACCACCTTAATCACTTAAACAAACAGAGGGAATAACACGGCAGCACACTCCCACCGCTCAACACCAGGCTGGGTTAACACTGCGGGCATGTGTCAGAGCGGGAGAGCTTGGTGAGAGAGCGTGGGTTTGCTCAGACAAACAGCCTGATGAAAGGTTTAGTCCTGTGGGGAGGGCCGGGGGATGTGGCTCTCAGTCAATGGGCAGGACCTGCAGCACTCTGTTATATGATGGGTTGTGTGTATGATGGTTTGACACAAGGTAAATGTGAGAGTCCACATACCTATTGGCTTCAATTATTTATACCTGCACACAACAAAAAATATATTTTTTTATTCCAAGGTCGTGCATCTTGCTGAAAATGGAGACCAAACGGAAGAGAAACAAAGACAGATGTTATAAAAAAGTACATAATAAACAACGGTTAAAACTGTGAGACAAGTTAAACTTTTTTTAGAATATATTAAAGCCATCATAGTATGTTATTATATATGCAGAACTTAGACTTATTTCTTTATTTATTGCTATTTATGATGATTACATTATTATCAGACACTCAGCTGCGGTATTGTGCAATGATTGATGTGATATCTGTCATGTGGTAAGACTAAGCCACTGTTACAAAAATATTTTGATTTCATGTTACTAAACATATTTACTTAAACCCAGCTTCTCTTTAAAGTGCACTATGACAAACTATTTTGTCAGTCTGTTGTTGCTGCTTGATTTACATGTTAAAATATTTTTTTTACAATACTGTGTGCTTATGAGTAATCTATGAGTAAAGGGGGATTTGCCTGAGGTTGTACATGTGTATACTGTAGAAGAGTGTGTGTGTGTGTGTGTGTGTGAGTACACATAGGGGATGCCAAGCTACCTGACACCCGTGTCAATGAAGGAGACTAAGAGAGAAGCAAACATTTGACACCTTTTTGTGACAATATATAGAATACTGACAAATTTATATAAGTAATTAAAATTTAATGGAGCTATCATCAAGAAAATAACGGTTAGTTGCATTTACAAACTTATGAGGGTGTGAAATTTCACTGTCTTTTTGGTCCCCTTGTTAGATATTAGCAAAATCAAATTTAAAAACACAGAAATAACTTAAGTACAGTACAGTTGCACCATTATTTAAAAACAGTTCACATCTGTAGTTAAAAATAAAAATAGTTTTTATAAAGTAAATATATTTCTAGTTCATGTCAAGTTTTATGTCTGTCAGGGTGTAATGTTTTGTGAAAGTATAATTAAGTGTTTGTTCCCGAACTTTTTTTTTTTTTTTGGTTGAAAATGTTAAAATTGTGTTACCTAAAATTTTGACTAAAGAAAAAAAAAAAATCGTTCTCATCCCTTTTATGATGTAGGGACACCTTTGTTATCCCAAATAGTTTTTGAGGTATAGTTATGTTTAATACTGGGGTCTGTGTGATTACCTAACACCATGCCCTTCAGTTTTCATTCCTTTTAGAGTGACTGTAACTGATGATAATAGTAGTTGTTGCAAGACTGCATACCGTTACACCGTAAACCATGACATTTTTCAAGATGGTTATCATACCGTACAAAATAACAAATTGATGAAGTACATTTGCAGCCAATACGACGATAAAGTGTTTGGCTGTGCAGCGCACAAAACAGCAGTGGTGGTGATGGTTTATTTAATCTTAGCATTATATTTTCACATTTAATCAATTCAAATTTGAACTTGTCAACTTGAACAGACAATTTGAGCCGTGTTTTTAAGATACAGTGCAAACATATTGGACATTGCATTACGTTAATGCACTCTTATCAAAATGACTGTATTAATGTGTTTGATTTTGTGGTTAATTCACATCACCTTCTGACAGACGTGATGGACATGCAGTGTAGTGTGCAGTGGACCTCACCCTTTGGCTAAGACAGCTTATTATGCTTTATGGCTGTGAACAATTAGTGGTGAGTAATTTCTCAGGTACCCGTTGTTACTGGAGCTCAGGCTCATAGCTGCCATAGTTTGCTTATGCATCATGATTTGGCACTCGAAGAGCATTTACTGTTAATATTTGTTCATGAGCTTTTCATCTCCGCGTTTGTGCTGGCGGATTAAAAATTTGAGTTATGCTGCTGAAAGGTGACTCTACTGTCAACATCTCTGATCAAGAACGTTTAATAGCGTGCTGATGTGACTCAAATGATTGCCAGGTCATGCCAAACGGATTGTGTTGTGCAACCTGAAAAGATCTCGTTCTCTTTTTAGAGATAACCCTCTTTTCAAAAACAATGTTTTGACTGAATAACAATGAACACAAGTCTCGTTATTATCCTTTGATTGCTTGCTTTTTTTCCCCACTCAAAAAGCTGCTCTAATCATAACTTTTACATTAGCAGTAGATAAAATAACAATTGTAGTATCTGGAGTTCCCCTTACCTCTGTGGAACTTTTTAGCATCTATAAGATTAAGATGATTCACTTTCCACAGTGTCAGTTGGCAAAACAGCCCTGATAAACTGACTGCACATTGCCTGTCCAGCATTAAACACCAAGAAGAGAAGGTTATTGACTAAAAGGGCAGCCTGTTCTCACTCCCAGCGCACCACATACAGCAGCCTGCTCAGTGCCTCTATGCCTCTAAGTTTGACGCTATAAGTTCCCCTCGAATGTGGCTTCTTGAAGCGCCCCTCTAATGCAGTCGAGTGAGGAAAATCTGTGCAAGGGAGCGTTTGGGTGGGTCATTTACAGGAGTTTGAGTACCATTTGTGACCAAAAGCAATGTTTTTTATAATTCATGTAACGTAAATAAGATAATGTACCTAAATACTGTAACTAATGTGAAGAGACTGAAAGTAAAGTATGATCTTTTCCTAAAAATGACAGAATACTTTTTGTGAGAGCGTGTTGCAAAGAGGAATATTAATAAGCTGTTAGCATTTTCATTTGTGTGACAACAAAGAGAGCAAAAGAAGACGAACAATACACAGCTCAGCAGAGTATCAGCAAAAAACAAAACAGATGGATGCATTAATATAACTCACTTTTGTTGCAGAGCTTAAAACAGTGATATGGTTACATTAAAGTCAAAGTAAGTCTTCCATCAATTTTGTCAATTTGTCTAGCCTCTGTACGCTCATGCACTGTCTTCAATTTCTGAACCTTCATCTGTTGGATTTTTTAAATCTGCTGTAGCTAGCTGCAAACTGAGTCTTGCATTTGAAGTGCACTTGGGTTTGGCATCACTGAGTATATGTTAGGGCCTCCACAGCTAAGGGCCCTGGAGCCATGCATTGATGCCGCCGTGAGAGGCCTCCACCTGTCCGTCACAGCACAGTGTGGAGACGCAAATGACGGCTGGAGGCTGGGACAGCTGCACAGGAGAGCAGGGCTGTAGCCAAGGCAAATGAAGAGCTCTTCACTTTGTGTCTCACATATACTTCTGGCTGTGCCAGAGAGAAACGGCTCTCTCCAAACAAAGACAAACAAATTAGATATTTGAATTTGAACACTTGACTTTAACCATTTGGTGACTGCACGTATACAGGTGGTGGACGACTTCAGTACTGATTCTAGGTGAAAACAGGGCTCAAGTCACATGCAGCAGCTTTAAAAAATAGGTGAGCAAAGCAGGTAATGGACGATCTTGAACTGTAGCTGCGTTAATGAGGGGGAAGTTTATATTTCTCAGTTGTGTACTAAATTACATACAACTGGTAAAAATGATGTAAAGATGCAAACAATTGCTGCTAAATACTAATCATGTAGTCATTAATGCTTATTTTCTGCAAGGATTGAGTTCATTATCAAATTGAATGCAAATTGCTCAGAAATATAAGAAAATAAAATGTAAAATTAAAATCTTACCAGTGGTGCCCTTTACTGTACATTTAAATGATTCAGGCAAAAATAAAATAAAATAAATAATTGTGTATTTAAAATAGAATTATTCATCATTAAACCTGTAAATATATATATATATATTTTGCCACTTGGGCAGCTGAAACAATTTCTGAAGGCAAACATGACATATCATCACATATTAAGTTCACTTTTTGCTTTGTCTTTGGTCTCCACCACCTCCTGAAAAAATTGGGATTAAATCTGCCTTGAAGTTATATTTTATTGTCTAAAGAAATGCAAAAAAAATTATTAACCAAAAAATGCATAATTTATTTATTATAGTAAAAATATTTACAATATTTTAAGAAGTTTCCCTTTTTCAAACTGTGGTTATCAGGTTGTAAGATGGAGCTTTTTATTTCTTATTTGAATTTGAATCTACTGCTGTTTGTGTGTGTGTGTGTATGTTTGTCTGTGTGTGTGTGAACGCTGACCCAGTCAGGCCACTGTGGAGCAAATGAGGGCTTCGTGTTTGCATTAGCAGCTGCAGGGGCTTGGTGAAGATGCAAAGTTCTGACGGTTGACTTGCTCCAAACCCGGGCCAGTTTACATAACTGAAGCGCTGCGCTGCCCGGGGAGCCAGCCGTTAAATCACTGTGTGTGTGAGTGTGTGTTAAAGTGTGTTTAATAAAGCCGCGTTTCCACCGCAGGAACTTTCCCCAGGGACGGGGAACCTTCAGAATTAGTGGTGGAGGGGTAGTATTTTCCAAAAGTACCAGAACTTTGGGGGTTGGGCTTGCAGCGCTGAACATCTCTGATTGTTCGAGTACTAGCAGCATTTAATTTCAGACATGATTTTTAAAAATCTGCAGGCACAAAGCAGTCTGTTTCTGTTCATTGTCCTTCATCACATCACCATGAAGTTGCAGAAGAAAGCATTCAACAGATGGACAGATGACGTTGTATTTGATGTTTAAAAAAAAAAAAAAGTCAGGCTACCTTACTGGAATCCCTTCTCAAACAGTTCCACATTAATTACCACCTGTATTAATGTGAATCAATATGACCTTCATGTAAACTTGAATACTCTTATTTGATTTCAGGGTGTGAACAACTCACAGAGCTCGAAACAGCTGTGGCTCTGTCTGAATAACCGGTGAAGCTAAAACAACAATCCAGTGACTATTTCTTATTTTATTTCTGCGTGATTATTCTGCATTTATTCTATATTTTCCAACAAATTCTATGAAAAGACCAACACTAACAATGTGACAGCTCATCTCTCAATACTTCCGACACAACAAATTAAAACAATGACCCTGCCTTTATGGAAGTCCACATCCATTAGAGGCAATTATCTAAGTTAGATAATCGGCCGCATCAGAGCCAGACGGACTCCATGAGTCAGACAGCGACACTTCAATTAGCACTTGTCAACTAATTATCACAAAAAAAAAAAAAACATCAACGCTTATTAGTGCTGAAGGATTAGAGGTGTGAATCCAACGCTGACAAAAGAATGTGAGAAAATAACGTCTTGGCTAAAATGATGAGAATAATCCTCTGCTTTATTTATATATTTATAAATCTGTTAATTTATCAGTAGATGATCAAATTACCCACATTAACGTCCCTATTCTTAGTCAGTTGTGGATCAGGTTTTGTCTGTATGACTCACACAGAATGACTCACCCCTCCTTACCTGATAGAGACAGTATCTCTCTCCTGCACTGTAACACAGATCACAATTATAGTCATGCCTGGTTGCAAATGTCAGTGCATCCATGTCAGTTGGGCCCTGTTAGGATCTATGTGTCAACACCTCATAGTTGTCTCAGCCTGCACAGAGCCCAGGCAGCCACACATGAGCATTTTTACCCATGCCTGCACCTGAAAGGAGCCTCGGTTGCACAATAGAATCGCACGTTAGGATGGTTATAGGAGTCGAGCACTATCCTCCTTATTTTGTTCTACTTCATTAACACAGATTCATTTCTCTGTCTGTGTGTCTGCTGTCTGACAGCGAGGCAGAGAGGAGGATGGAGGGGGTCAGCGTCAGAGGAGATGTGTTGTTACCACGCAGAGCTCTTGGGGCTTTGGCAAAGCATTTCCCATGAAGTAAAGCTTTCGCTGTCTTTTCTCTCGAGTTATGCGGTACAGCCCTTTTTGTGTGTGGCTCCGTAGCGGCACGCAATTCAGGCTGCAAAGTGATGTCATTTAAGGTTATTTTGAACAATTTATTTATTACAAAATAGCTTTTTAAAAACAGGTGTTTTAAACACGTTATTTTAAACGTGAAATATGAAACATTTCTGCATTAAAATGTCTAAAAACACTTAAACATTTGTTGTAGTTTTGTTGAGTTGTGTACTCACATTATCCCAAATGTTTCTCAACAATGTTCAAACCCAGAGAAATCCATAATTTTATTCAAGGTAATGGCGCGTTTCATTTGTGCATCTGTCATTATAACTTTCAGGATAACATCGGATGATACGTCGGAAAGTGAGGAGGGAAGTCTGTGAATTTGACCTTACATAACATGAATAAACCGACATTACCTTGTCCCAACATTTCTGCCTGTGCCACGTCAGATAGTTTTTCATCGGCAGTTTGGAGAAAAACTCCCATGATCCCACACTACTTCACAATGTCAACACATCTTTTGTTTTCATTGTTCATTTAGCGACCCATCATGGCAGAAACGACATACTGTATGTACGTTTAAATGTAGTTTTTCAAATTAAAAGTTCAACCTTTCTAATGAATATACACTCATTTGCCACCTTTTTGATGAGAAGATCGATACAACTTGCAAATTAAAGCTAAAGCTCGCAGCTGGTTAGCTTAGCTTAGCACAAAGTCTGAAAGCAGGGGGAAACGGCGAGCCTGGCCCTGTCCAAAGATAACAAAATTCACTAACGAGCACCTCCAATTGCCCTCTCATTAACATGTTCAATTGTGTTTGTTTATTCTCTAAGAATTGTAAGAAAGAGTCATAATATAACCCCCGTTAAAAACACAACCTGACATTTTTACACGTTTTTGTGCTGATTAAACAGATGAGCTATAACGTGTTAAATAGCAAGCTTTAGAGGTGTTGATAGGTGGATTTTAGTATCTTTGGACAGAGCCGGGATAGTGGTTTCCCCCTGATTATGCCGCTGGCTGTAGCTTTATATCTACACACACATTAGAATGATATCAGTCCTCTCATTTAAGTCTTGGCAAGAAAGCCAACAACTAATCCTTAATGCTTACAGCATAAAGCTAAAATTGGTTATCATACATGTAGATATAGTAGAGAGATTAAGAGACAATTTAAAAACACTAACATAGATTTGTTACCAGCAGGTAAACGTAAGGTGTAATTAGATTTATTAAGCTCTCTGTTGTCTTGCCTGTGTAAGCCAGGCACCCTACCAAACCTGTATCTCCGTTATTGCAGCAATAATTGGCAGTTAATTTTTTTTTTTATCTTCTATCTCAGTTGATCATAATTGCTAGTTTTGTCCCAGGCATTGCAATTGTTCGTTGAACCACATCACTGCTTTTGTGTGTCATTGCTGACAAGCTTTCAGCGCCACCCAAATCCTCTGATTCCTCAGCAGGAAGATACAGGTATTCATCCAGCTTCCACCGATATCCCTGAGCACAGTGTTGTGTTTTCTCAGCTGTCAAACTCCTGACATGTCTTTTTAAGCTTGGCAGATGAAGCACTTGTGGAAAGGAGCTTGGCTCTGAGAATGCATGTTTGTCATTGTATGATATTGAACATGTTGTTTTGTTTAATATGAAGAGATGATTGATTTTTATATAAATGAAGCATAAACAGTGAGTAGATTTAGCAAAACAATACCTCCTCAAGCGCGCTATTATTTTGCAGGTGCAGGACAAACGGTCTCCGAACACACACAGATGTTAATATAGGAGTCATAAATCATAATGAAATGAATACAATAAGCTCTGTTAGGCTTTACTTAGCAATATGCTAACATGAACATGCTAAAATGCGCTCATTGACAATGCTAACATGCTAATATTTAGCAGGTGTGTTGCAAGTACAGCAGGGGCGATGGGAGAGATTTTTGATCATAAACCAAAGTATAGACAAACTTTGACCTTGTGACGGCGCTAGATGAAAAGTCAGGGAATCACCAAAATTATCACCGTTCATCCTGAGGGGGACATGGATGTCTGAACCAAATTTTATGGCAATCCATCCAATAGTTGTCACGATAGTTCATTAAAAAACACCAAAGTCAGAATACCATTGTTCATGTTAGCCTTTGTAGCCAATCAGTGACTATTTGTGACTCCTTATCACAAGTTGCACATGTCTATGAGCTGTAATCAAGTGTAAACCCACATATGTTTCTAGACTTCTGTTTTGAAGCCTTGAGATTGGCAACACGGCCATCGGCATCCTAGCGACTTGTCAACCACAAGCATACCCTGCTTTGTTGTCTATGAACATCATGCTGTATTGAAAAAGACTTGAAACTAGCGATTGAGACCATTAACTCACTAGGAAAACATTTACTGAGGTAATAAATCAAGTGAGAAATAGGGTCATTTTCTCATAAGCTCACATACAATCAGACTTCTTTTTGCAAACAGTGGAGTTGAAAGAATGCAGTTTTAATGCTGCAGTCCATTGCAAGTCAGAGTTCGATATTTCCAAGTCAGTATTTGTGAATCAAAATGTGTCCCAGTCCATTTGCTTGAGAAAACATGGATGTCCGCAGCAAACGGATGTTTGTATGGCAAAGTCTTTGAACTTCACAAGCAACTTCAACGGCTGATTTAACAGATAAGGGCACCTAAAAAAGAGATGGGAGGAGTAGGCTCATACCGCATGCTCGTAAACACCTCTATCAGGCATAAATCAATTGAATAGAAGTGAAACTGGCAACTACAAAGTTGTTGTTACAACACGTTTCTGACTTGGAATTTCATCTTGGATGACCATTCCATTGCACTTTTCCAGGTCAGACAGGTTTTTCAAAGTTCTGAGTGCAACGGCTGTGATCAGTTCAGCCGAAGAAAGACATTTGATTTAAAATAGTTTGTAGAAGTGTGAAGTTTGAAAAACAAACACCCATCTTTAATGTGTTTGTGTGTTTTTTTTTTTAATTATTATCTCACAACCCCTGGGTTAGGAACCACAGGTAGATTGGTGCATTACTCCACTTTGTGTTCAGTACTCAGTATATTGGCAGAGCAGGATTAAGAGTCTGCTTCGGTTCTTTGAAGGTAAAAAATAAATACCTCTGACATTGTGTACACATAGTGCATTTATTAGTCATCAGTAATTAGCTATTTATTTATTTATAGTTCCGGGTTACATTGTTTGGTAACATTGTCTGCCATGGCGACTAAAGCACTTTCCATCTGAGAGAGACGATGCATGCGATGACAGTGGTGGCAAAGCATCTCCATGCGTGACTTGACTGAGAGACTAGTGCATGACCACTCAAACAGGATGTGGTGCAGAGCAGTCCACTTGTGTGTGTGCGAGAGGTAGTGTTGGGTGTTGTAAGTCTCACGCATACCTGTATCTGGGTTGTGCAGTGGGAGGCTGCCCTTCTGACTCAGCCTCGCATGGTAGCCGGCCAAGTAAGACAGAGAGTAGGAGAAATCTAGAGTGCTGTGCAGTTTCTTTCCAGTGCCACCTGTGTGTCTGTTGCTGCGGGATTTGTAGCTCCTCAATCACTGACACATGTGGATTATCTGTACTTAAGGCAAAAAGCCAATACAAGCCACATCTTGTATGCAAGCAATCAGGCACTCAAACACAACATATCTTTGCCCTTTGTGGAAAGAATCTTCTAAGGATCTGCTACTAGTGTAATAGCTGTAATGAGACCTGGGAAAGAATGTTATTTTAATGCAATTGTAAATTTAATACACACATACACATACCCACACACCCCTGAAGCGGTATTGTCTTAAAATCTGGTTTAGACAGAAGGCTTCTGTGGTATAACGTGGAGGCTTCTGCTTGGCAAAGATAGCCGGGTGCAAACATAGGTTAAAGGTGGATCAACCGTTGAGGAAACATTATGAGCGAGTGTGTGAGTCAGAGAGAGAGATAGAGAGAGAGAGGGAGAGAGAGAGGGAATACTGATGAACAATGCTGATAATCTCCCTCATCAGATACCTCCTCACCTGGGTTTCGCTCTGTGCAGGTGCAGGTGGATGTCTGCCCCAAAGCAGATATTTTCCTTTTCTTTGTTTGGCTTTCACTAATGTTGCCATTGTATTTAACATCTGTGCTGTCAGGGAGTTTATATGAACTTACATAATATACTTTATGCATATTATATTTTTCATATATAGAATAACCAGGACAGAGGGAGAGAGTTTCTATTCAAAGAGATTAAAAACCCGATCAGTAATCTATCCATCCATCATCTATGCGCGAGTGTCACGAGGGAAGGGGCTGGAGCCCGAACCCAGCTGACAGTGAGTGAGATGCGGACTACACCTTGGACAGGTTGTCAGTCAAACACAGGACTGACACATAGAGTCAGACAACCATTCACACCTACTGCAACTCAAAGTCCGCAGTGGAGCACGTGGAGGAAACTAATGCAAAAAAAAAAAAAAAAATACATATGAAAGCTTTTATCATACAGTTGTAATGTATGGAGAGTGATTTCATCATCTGGTCTGGAGTTAAGGGGTAAATCAAGTTAAGCACAATTTGGGTATTGTTTTTATAGATTTGGAGACCGCTGCTGTAACAATAACATTTTAAGTCATACCTGGGGACCTCTGGTAATTTGTATTAATTGCGGACGACATCTGTTAACTTAATCCTGTGAGAAACTGCATATTACCTACCATATTTCAGAGGTCATGTGATAATATTAATCCCTTGCGAATGTTGGTGATTTGGGTTTGATTTCTTTTAGAACATCTGTTTTCTGTCGCCGGTCAGTTGACCAACTAAGATATTTGATTGCGGCTCATAATATGTTGAACAGCAGTCAACAGTCAGTTAGGAGCAACGAAAGTTTATCATGATCAAGAACAGCCACAAAGCATCCGTTACTTGATCTAAATGAGCTGCAAATGTGTATTTATGCTTGAGACACATGCAGGAAATGGACACATCAATTCTAAACTATATAGATATGGTGGCTGCTGAAAAACAGACTCTTTTCTTCTGAAAGTTGATGTTACACAGAGCCTTGATATCCTATCTGTACATACTTCTGGAGCTTTAGGTTGATTTATCGCACATTCTGGTAATATTAGGGGCTTACAAATCCAGTCTCAGACTCATCTGGCCAACCCTGATGATTGCAAACGTGTTTGATATTTAGGAGTTAAACCTGGATGACTACATCTGTACATCAGTAGCCTACAAGAGAGACAAGTCAACAAAGAGATGGAAGTGAACGACAGGTGTTGGCTAGCAAACACCTGTTGACGGATATTAAGACTGACAGATAAAATCTCAACCCCTCGCTGAAGAATTGACAACTTGCATCGACTGTGTCTCCCTGACCATTTTCTCATCGTGGCTCATTTCGTACTCCAAAGCACTACTACAGCGAGTTGTTTCACCAAGCTGTCAGTCTTTGTTTTGTCTACAACTTCCCATGAGTTCACATGAGGTGGTGCATTGCTCCTCTAGCATGATAATATTGATAATATCCTGTAGTGTGTGATGCACTATTACTTTCAAATTTTGTAGTGTGTGCATGTTTGAGTTGAGAGAGAAGTAAAATAAAGTGGTTTATATTTTGGAATCTGGCTAATTAACTGACTGTTTGATCATCCGAACACTCTTACATACCTCTTGTCCTGCCAGACTACATTGTAGCATTATCGCTCTATTTTCAGATCTCAGCTATTATTGAATATGACGTTAGCATAAGTGATTGAAACAATGGCCCAAACTACAAAACCATGATCCAAGTTGTTGTAAACAAGAGTCATCCTCTAAAGGCAACAACTGGAGACAAAGACCAGGACGGAAAAGCGCTAAATCAAGAGCTGAAGGTTGGATAAAGGAGGCAACACAAACAGAAGATGTGTAGGGAAGATGACGCAAAGGAGATTGTTTTATTCACAACCTGACATGCTGTGTGATTTCTTAACAAGACTGAAACAGTGTTGTTCAGAAGGATAAGGCTTAGCTGCTCGACAAGTTACTCTGGATTCTTTCAGAAGTAACAAACTCTATTTTCATGTGTGGGTGTCTTAAGCACCCGATGACAAGGCAAAAACTGACCAGAGCCAGACGTGGAGGTAGAGAGCGGCTGTCCAACAGCTGGATGCAGGCTGAGGCCCTCAATCTGCAGGTATACAGTAGCGAGGATGTAGATGCACGAATGAATGAAAGCAAAGACTTTGAATTGCGTGTCTGAGCATTGCTGAGTTTGCACGCTTATGTGCAAACATGTATGCATGTGTGTTCGTGTGATTCGGGCTGTGTTTGAAGGTTGATAAACTCCAGCGTCTATGCTCTGTCATGCATAGAGAGGCTTCAGTTGCACAATGGCAGAGCGATGGGTGTGACTATCTCCGGGATTAAAGAAGGAGAATAGATCCAGAAACGGACAGGTTCCACTGCCTCGCTAGCTCTGCACCCAGACTCCTCCTTAACACTGAGAGGGGAAATCCTGACACTTTCAAATGTCACAGTATCTGGAGACTTTATTAGGAGTTATATTTAGTTTGGAAGTCAAATGTTAAATTCTGCTTTTAAAGGTGCCAGAGTTGAGCCTACATGAGCTGATGATACACCTTTTTTATTTATTCAGACCCCCCCCACCCCCCCACCCCTCAGGTTAATTGATTTGTTTGTGTATCAACCTTTTGTTTGGGACAGCATTTGAATGGACTGATGGATTTGCACACCAAATGTTGTCCCATTGTCCTGTTTTGCATGCTGTGCGGCTGGTCCTTAACCTGGCACCATTTGTCATGAAAGCCCTTCTCTCTGGTTCACTGTTGGCTCACACTTAAAAACCTTTTACAAGCTAAACCACTGTGGAGAATTTATGACCAGGAATGAGCTACACTGGAGTTAATGTGCTCAGTGCTGCCAAATAGCTCTGGCTCAAACGCCAGTTCTTCATAGATAGAGAGGGTAAGCTAATTGTTTTGTCGGAAACAAGATATAAATTCTCCATCAATGACTTTTTCCCTGAACAGCAGCGTCATGAACTATCGTGAACCTTAAATATTATTTGTTAATATACCTTTGTTAACCTTAAAGGTGGATTATTAGGCATAAAATGTCATATTATTATCTACATCATCAAACAGTCAAACTTTTTTCTTTGACTTTTTTTCCACCCTTTTTTTTTGGGTCTTACAATTTCTGTCAAATGTTTGCAATTTTTTTTATTATTATTAATTTGCACAAAAATTAGACGTCATCTTCATGTTTTTTTTTTTTTTCATTTTTCCTTTGTTTTTCATCATTATGTACTCTTGCATCAAGTGACAGACAGAGAATGAAGGAGACAGATGTAACAAATTCTTGCTTTTGTCATCTGGTAGATTACACAACAATTTTTTAAAAAAAGGTAAAAGCTTCCAAAAAGGGAGAGGACATAGAAGGCTTCTGTTTGGTTTTCTAGCAAACAACAGGCGAGAAAGCGACAACCCTGATTACAAAAAAGTTGAGATGCTGTGGAAAATGTAAAAATGAACAGATGCAATAATTTGCAAATGAACTGTGGGGAGGAAGTTACCAGTTGTGGTAACCTTAACTAGAAGGCCATTGGCTGAACTGTCAAATGTTAAGTAATAGTAGCAAATGTTTCACTTAAAAAACATGGCTTAACGTGAGTTTATGTGTGTTCACCGTCCACTACAGCCCTGGATCTTCCCAAAACAGAGGAATATGGCCTTCCTCTATGGAATAAAGATCATTTTGTAGTTGTTCTGGATATTATCTGGATAATAATATAGTAAAAGTGTAAATAAGGGCCGACGGTAAATCTCCTATTCTGGTTTCCTGTGTGATGTACCTTATTAAAGTCTGTAAATAAAGTGAAATGAGTCGATAGTTCCTTCACAATTATTGTGTGATGTACTTCCAACGCCTCTATCCCTTTTTGATCCAACATTTCACCATTTTGAGGAAAGGGTCCACACCAGGATAAAGCCTGATGAGGAGAAGGTAAGTCCTAACACACACATGCTGTGCAACAGATTATTTGGGGTTAAAGACGGAGGATTTTGTGGCCATATTTTCACACACACACACACACACACATGCGTCTTCTTTCTCTTGTGGATTCCAGTGTGTAAGCCTGAGTGACAAGAGACCCTCGTGGGGGGACAGGACCGGTGTTGGAAGTGAATCCAGAGCCGGAAACAAACTTCAATCTCCCTCAGACTGACAGATGAGTGTGGCGTCAGACCCGCAGAGACCCTCACGGTATGATTAACAAATATGCAAGAACACACACACACCTCCCTGTTGGCACTTACATGCTCCTTTCTGTCCCCGCCTGCGCTCTCTTTGCTCCCTCATTCTGCCGCTGCCATTTAGCTGCCTGACCTGTCTTACTGCCTCGTTTGTCATCTCCAATCACTTGCTCTTTGAGCGGCTCTGACAGACAGGGGTATTAGCTGCCTCTGTCTAGTGTTGAGAGCTGGGCTTTCCTGCTGAATAGAGAAACTATGTATGAACGCCACAGGAAAACATGTAATGACACACACTGGCACACTCCCACCAACAGCTGCTCTTCAGATTGCAGATTGAGTGTGTGTGTGTGTGTGTGTGTGTGTGTGTGTGTGTGTGTGTGCTGGTGTTAATTCTTAGCAGTCTTAACTCTTTTTCTTGGTTAGTTTTGGCTTTCATTTCTGTCTCCACTACTCTTTATTTTATACTTTAATATACTTTATTATGTCTTCTTCTCTGGTGTGTGTTGTTAAGCGTGTGTAAGAGGAGGAGAGGAGGGAGTACTCATATACTTACTAAATAAAAAATGCTTCTTAAAGTTACGTTTCTAAGTCCTATAATGACGTAAAAGTATGTTATTATTATCAAACTGTACAGAAAATATCAGTTAATGCAAACATGCAAAATGTCCTCCGTCATTGTCATACAATTATGTCATATACAATTGAATTTTTATTACTGATGCATTTATGTGTCATTAGTTTATTCTAGCTATTTTATACACTATTGAGTAGTTTAATATGTAACAGTCCATAATACTTTATAGATTCATTGCATGTTTTGTGTGTGAAATCTTAATTTGTGAAGTAAATATACTGTAGCTTACAAATAAATGCAGTAGAGTAAAAAGTACAATAGGATTAAAGTATAAAGTGTTAAGTAGAGTAATGAGAATCTACACAAAAAACACAAAACTTTATGAAACTATAAAAAATGTACCTTTTTTCTGCAGTTTTAAAGCAAAGACGTAATGAGTAATAGTTTTACCATACTGTGTTTGTGAAGTGTATATATACGTTGTCGATTTGACTTGCAGCATTATAAATTAAACTGCTCAGTAGTACGAGTAATCATTATTAACTCCACCTGAATCAACATTTAAATGTTTATGCATCAGAAGTAATCATCCAATAATTCAATATAAAATGATTTAACTCAGACATGGGCCACTCTGTTGCATAAAGAGTACTTAAACTTAAGATTTGTGATGCAGAAGTATTTTAAAGGATTTTTTTTAAAGTGGCATCAGAAGCAGAAGCACTACTACCAGATCTGATGCTTTATAACGAGGCAAATATGCATAACCAAAGATGGCATGTTTTTTTCGTCTGGCTGCAACACTTCATCGGAGAAATAGATAATGCAGATTAATACAGTGCCTACCAAAGGTGATGCAAGATTTATCGATATTTTATTTTAATAACCACTTGCTGAACATTTGTAAGCATTTTTGGGCATTTTTTTTTTACATACAGTCGTACAGAGCTGACTGTGGTTCACTGCATTACAAAACACAAGGTGACATTTTCCCATATGTTCTAATTTTCTCAAAAATAGAAGTAATAATCTTCATAATCACCAAATAAAAACGCTGTTGAATATGCACTTATGCAACAGCGTTCATATTAAATGAAAGATGACTTAATACAGTTCAACAGCACCACAAAGGACAGCCTCAAAAATGTCCATAAAGATCATCGACATGATGCTAAAACAAAAACTAAATACATTATAACCTTCAAGATTTATTCAAGGATTTTTGTTTTACGTGTTCCTAATTTACTGGCCACTGCGTGTATTTGTAATGTTTGGAAACCATTAGATGTTTGGGTAGATTTTAAAATGATGTTCCATAAAATTTGGACTTGAAATTAGTCGATAATTGTCCAGTGATTGTTTTGAAGTAATTTTTTGAGTTTGTAGACAAATCGTTTTTCTTTAAATGCCTGTTAAGAATACATACAGTAGGATTTACAGTGTATACAGTATCTTTTACATGTGTAAGTAGTAGTAGAACCAGTTTTTAATGGACCGCAGCTCGTGGGAGGCACCTGAGTTTGATACTTATTGTTCCCTCAGCCTCGGTGAATATGTGGAACATGTCTGTAACCGGTGTGGGTGTCTTGCGGTCTGCCGCGGTTTGGGGTTGGCCAGAAAACAGATGCAGCCTGCCATTCATGCATTAAGAGCTGTGGCTGATTCAAGTGTCAAATATGATGGAGTGGTTGAAGAGCCTGCCAGTTTAAGCTTGCCATGGTTGGCTAGCTGAGCGGCTGACTGAGTGCGTGGCTCCTTGCTCCTCTTTACACGCAAACTAAATGAAACGTTGAATCCAATTCGTGTAGACGGGCTTTTAGAAGAAAAACCTTCTAAACTTTGATCAAAAATAGCTTCTCTGATTGGAAGATTTAATTTAAAACGCATACAAGCAACTGATAAACAACCATTCAGCTGATACATGTTTAAAAAGATCTGTGTCAGTGCTAGTCAAGGATCATCTGGCGCTTTGTTAGAAATGTTCAGCAGCTACGTCAATGTGTAACACCGGACAGACGGGCAGACACAATGGCTGTGAAGGATTTCTGGAAAACGAGCTGCTGTCTCTGTGCTGCAGCACCCAAGCCGGCCACCCACCAGGAGAGAGGGTCTGAGGAATGCTTTTTACTGGATTGCTTGTCTTGTCGCCCCCCCCATCCTCTTTCTTCCTCAGACCTACAGTCTATGTGTGAGTGTGGGCATGTGTCACAAACACCATTACATACATTACCTGGAAGAGAGGAGTGTGTGTTTGTGCATGTGTGGACCGCTGAGTGAGCGTGTGTGTAGTCAGCATGTTTTTTTCTTTGCCTGGACGTGTGTTTTCCACGTGCACTGTGGCCACCGGTGTTGTGGTTTTCAGTCAGTGGTTCCTTTTTTTCTTCAATCCAACCTCCTGACAGACTCCTCATGGCAAGACTTCACAAGAAGGCCTTTTCTTTTCCTTACAGTTGGAGCTGAAACGATGAGTCAGTCAGTGGAAGCAGAGAAAAACATGTGGCAACTATTTTCTATCTAATCATTGATTGTTTGGAGGGGAACGGTTTATAAAGCCCTTTGTGGTTGCAGAGGAAGCTGCACGAAAACTGAGTTGCCTCAAGTGATGTCACTTGACTCAGCATCAGTGGTGGAGGTGGAGGTGGAGGTCACTCCTGGAGGTGTGGAGTTAGAAAAGATTTCTGCGTTCTGCTAGCGACTCAAGGCTAAATTAGCACACACAGTGCCCCAGTAAAACTGTCGGTGGTCGAGTATTGTGCATTGTGGGTAATGTAGGCACCAGGCAGACAGTGTTCTAGGAGTAAAATTCTAAATCGATGGGGTAAGCACTGGACTCTTGGTCAGACAAAAAAAACAACTGTTTGCATCAGAATGGGCATTTTGTCATTATTATCCCGAGAGCATCTAGCTGCAAATATAATTGTCAGAATTATTTTGTCAATGAAAATAATTGTTGCAGTTAATCAATTGTGAGTCTAGACTGGCGGCCTGTTCAAAACTATAACTCTGAATCCAAATTCGAGAGCTTTGTTGTCGTGGTCTTTGTCAAAGAAATTACAAATGACCTTTTACTCCCTGATTAATGCATTAAAATTTGTTCGTAAAATGTTAGAAAATAATGGAAAATGCCAAGTCCAAGGTGATGTCATCAAAGCAGCAAACAAAGAGGCAAGAACAAGGAAAAGATCATAAATGCTAGATGATTTATCAGTTTCTAAAATAGTTATAGATTCATTTTCCGTCGGTCAACTAATCATTTAATTTACAAATTGTTTAGTCCCTAAAAAAATACCAGGAGTCGCCTCCTCTTATTTTAAGTATTAAGCGCAAAAAGACAACATGTGTGGAAAATCTTCACAACTTCAAATAAAAAAGGTTGCATCAGACATGAATATCTGACTTCCATAAACATGTAGATATTTTTTATAAAGGAATTAAATGAGCATTACGATAGATGTAAGTGTGCAAACTCTTTTTGTACTTGAGCCACTACCCTCAGCTCTTTTTCTGTCTTCAGTTAAGTAGTCCAGTTTTTTCTTCTGCCTTCAATTACAAAAATACAGACTGCAAGAGAAGGTAGAAGTCATGTTGGTCTAAGCAGATGACCTGCACACTAACCTTCTACTTAAGCACACTGGTTCAGCAGAAAGGCTCAGTGCCAAAATTAAATAACGACAGATTCATGGATCTTTGGCAGCCTTATGATTAATATCTTCCCCAGTGATCAAATCCAAAGGAAAAGGGACAAATGACTAAGACTGTGGGACACTTCTGTTTAATATAGATCACACCTTTTCTTCTCTATTCGCCCCTCTTATAGCTCAGGCGTATGACGTTTGCAAGAGAAAAAAAGGCAGAAAGGAGAAGATATAAACACCCGTCATTATCTGTGATCCTTTTTCTAACCTCCACACTGAGCAGTGTGAGTTTGCCTCCACTGGAGGGTGCTTTACCACAATGTTTAACAGCAGCAGCAGCAGCAGCAGCAGCAGCAGAGAGAGGCTCAGGCAGATGGCTGGCACAGTTTCATAAACAACTTTTATCAGGAGACGCCCTATATCCACAATATCCACCTGTACACATATAACAATGCCAGGTACCGTAGATTGCGGTTATTGTAAGTGTTTGTTGATTCATTTCACATGCGCCACGTCAAACAAAGCGCAGGCTATGTCTATATTTGTGGTTATCAGTGGAGCGACATGGCACAGGGTGTGTGACTCTGAGGGTGACATGCTCTGATGCTGTTCCAAAGACCTCGCTGACCCCCATTAAATTACTAATGTCAATGCGGCAGAGAGGTGTGTTACTGTGTGTGTGTGTGTCTATTAGTGTTGTCACAATACTGGAAATGTAACTTCGATACAAAACCTTGAAAAATATCGATATTGGATACCATGTTTGACACTTTGGGAAACATTGAAACCACATTGGGGGCATATAATTTTAGAGAGCAGGAGAGGAAAGTGAAAACACGTTTCAAATATTCAGAATTGATGCGTATTGATATTTTTTTTTTTACAACACAAGTGTGTGTAACGTGTGTGTGCCGCAATGATGAGTGAGACTTGAGGGTTAAACTTGATGCATGAAGAGAGGGTGTAGCCAGATTCACTGGTGGTGACAGATAATGGGTGGAGACCAAAAGTTGTCACTTCATGTCAGATGTTAACTGTCTTACAGTTATAACTTCCTGTTTTCACAGTGTCAGCTCCTTTTATCTGACGAACAACAGCAGCATTACAGTGTCATCACAGTATTTTGAGATGACTTGAATAAGAAAGCGATTTATGATAATCAGAGTACAAATCATAAACAGTCAGTCATGCTTAAAGCAACATTATACAACTGTTTAACCTTAAAATAACAGCTTTAAAATCATTTTGATGGTACACTGTCTTGTTATAGGGTGAATGGTGTCTGTCACAGCTATCGCTTGTTTCTGCACTGTGTAACTTCAGTGAGAGGGCAGGATCACAGCGATACATACAAGTTTTAGAGACATGACATTGTTATGATGGAATGAGTTTTGTTTGTAGTCAGCACCTACATTACATCTGTGAAATTGTTACAGACCTGGGTTTTATATTTACGACAGTAGTGTTGCAACTGTGGGGGACGCCAAATCGCACAAAATCCCAATTTCTACATAATGTTGCTTTAACTGAGTGATTTCTCCAGCTGATATACTGTAAGGTGGCTGTATTTTGAGGACTCAGAATGTGCTTTAGTGTTTTGGACTCTGTATTCAAGTTATCTTAAAGGTGAGAATGTAGTACAAGGAGTGAATACTGTAAATTATGTATAAAAAAAACCCCCATAAAAATAATAGGAAATAATGGCAGTTAAAGTAATTTCATGAACAAAATGTTAAAATACAATCTTCCTAGAATCCTACAGGAATGTGTCTGTGGCTCCTAATTTATGTTTACATTATACAGTATGTTCTGTGTTAGTCATACTACTATATATTTTTAGCTTATAGCATTATTTCTGAAGTAGCCAGGTCCCTAAGCTACAATTAATATTTGTGCATTAAGTAATAATGTGAAAACAATGTGAAAGGGTTCACTAACAGTGATGAACCTACAAAGAATTATCCCCTGAATCTGAAGTTCCTCTCAGCTTTATAGAGCTTCATAGCGAGTTTCAGGTCATTGTTTAGCTCTTTGGTCGCACCTTTACTGTTGCTTCAATTTCCTCCTCGCTCAGCGTTCGTTTCAGCAAAAAAGCTCTAAATAACCACTCTACATTACTCGCTCAGCAGCAAACAGC
The DNA here is from genome assembly GCF_040436345.1 of Pagrus major. Taxonomy (NCBI): domain Eukaryota; kingdom Metazoa; phylum Chordata; class Actinopteri; order Spariformes; family Sparidae; genus Pagrus; species Pagrus major. The sequence continues at coordinate 13,693,133 of NC_133215.1, forward strand.
AGAAAGACACAGTTAGTGTCTAGCTGGTGAACTTGGTGGAGCATTTAGCAGCTTAAGTACCAGATGTGTCCCTTGGGAGGTGGTGGAGACCAAAATCGGACCTTAAAGAGGTGACCTGCAATACAACTCCTAATTATTGATAATGTTGCTCAGTAACTGCTGAATATGTAAATAAGAAAAAGTTTACTTAAACTTAAATGGTCATTATGATAATGTGAATGTTTTTCACAATATGTTTCCACTACCCCTCAAGTAGCCAATAAGAGTTATTGCAGGTTAAATAAAAGTCATAATACAACAATTTAAAAAAAAACCTTTCCTTTATATGTTGAAAAAGGCCCCTGTCCATGTGATATTAACATTTGTACTCTCATCTAGTATTATGTCTGATGCATTTATCTGTAAGTAGTTTCAGCTACTTACTGCTTAGTTTAATCTGTAATGTTGCATCATATTTTTATACAGTAATCACGTTTTGTATATAAAACTTAAATTAGGAAGTAACTAGTTACTTTAACTGTCAGATAAATGTAGTGGAGTAAAAAGCACAATATCTTCCTCTGATCTGTAGAGAAAAGTAAACAGTAATATGGAAATACTTGAGTACAATGTTGCAGTTCTTGTACTTTACTTAAGAGTGCATCTTTACCAGATTTACTTTGTTACGTCCATCACTGCTGATGCAACTGATTTACAGTGACTACTACGGCTCCACTGTAATTCTTTGTTTGTACAGTGAATGTTGTACAGTGTTTGCATTTTATATCCCAGCTTACACGTGTATATGTTTCACATCTTTTGGAGCCTTTAAGATGCTTGAAGTCTTGACTTTGATAAGGTTGCACTGACAGGATTATTAAGACGCTTCGGTCGTGTTGGAGGTACAAAGGAGATTTTCTTACCTGACCTATTTTTTCTGTTTGGATTCTTGCGAGAGGACATGAAAGAATCCACCAGGAAAATGAATAATGCATCTAGCTTCTTCATCTATTCGCCGTGCCAAGTCCCTGCTGCGTTTCCTCCATATTCTGAAAACAACAGCTAGAGATAGTGGTGAGGTAAACTAGATGGTTTGAAGGATGATTTCAAATGATTTCACATATAGATCGGGTTTTGAAGCAGATTTCTACCTGCGAGGTTGAGGTGTGTGCATCTGTGAACAGAAAGACTGGAGGTCAATAACTATTTCTTGGTATTTATTTGAATAAATTACATTGACTTATCACATTTGTTTCTTTACATCAAGCATAGAGTCTTAGAATCCAGTGCAAGAATAAAAGAAAAACGAAAACGGAAAACAAACAAACAAAACGAAAAACAATCCAAAGACAATCATGTGCAGCACAGAGAATCCCTCCTTTCACATTGCTTCTGGATAATATACTGTATATATACATCTATACTGTATGTGTATACTTTTGTCACAGTTACAAAAATAAGATACGTTACTGTAGATGCGCGACTATACACACAAGGTGAAAACAAAACACAGAAAAGCTGTACAGTCCTCATTGAGGGCAAAGATACACAAGATTGTTAAAAAAAAAGTGAAAGAGAAAAAGAAGAAAGGATTTGTATCGCCTTTAAAAAAAATAAATACATGACCTTCAAACTGTATCATTATTCTCCCCAAAGTATACTGTCTGTTAAAGTTGTGCTTCCCTTTAAAAAAAACACTTAATATGGGATATCAGTTGATTTTGCATAATTTATTGTAATTCCACTGAATATAATGAATTGGTCCTTTGATTAAAGAGACATCCATGTTTGTTTTAATGTTGAACACTGTCAGAGACAGTATATCTTAAATACCTCCACCAGAGGTCCTCTGCAGCCCCGTCCCTGTGCATAACACGTACAGTATGCAAACCCAAATACGCACCCCTTCCCCGAAAACACACGCACAACATTACAACAAGATGGGTGAAAAAAAACAGTATCACCGCTGCACAGACTACTCTGCAGGAGGGTTAATACATCGTCGACATTGCAGAGAATGAAACCCCCGGGGAAGTGCTCAGCTGACTGAAACATGTACTGTAATAGGTGAAGTTGGTTTGATCTCTAGATTATCAGTACATCAGTTAAAGAAGGGACAAAAATCCCACACAATACGCATACAACCAGGGTCAGGGAAAATTTTACATTATAGCATTTTTTTCTGAGACATGAAAAGGGTAAACCAGCCGCTTTTAGTCCACATTATGTTGGAGAAAAGGGTTTTTAGTAGTAAGTTGCATCATTCCAATTAATAAAACATTTCCACCGAGACAAAAAGAAGTAATTTCTCAGTCCGTTCAGCCATTTGTTCACTCCTGGCTATGTCTAGTTTCATCTTAATCAATGGCTTATAGACAGCTAAACTACAGAATACTAATTGGTCTAGCAGGGATGCAGCAAGAAAGGAGCTACGCCTTCAGCTGCAGAAACAACAGTTGCCCCAATGAGCAGTTAAGTCCTATAAGTTTATATATCACAATACATCAACCATTTTTCACACAAGCTGCTGATAAAATACACGTCGGAGGATTGAAACGTATGCACCATAGTTTTCTTACGTCACTTTAAACAGTTTAAACTTCACAACTTGTGTTTTTTTTTTTTTTTTGCAAATCATGTCATCACTCCACTAATCACTGGCTCAGATATGTAATGTCACATACTTAAGAATACAGTTTCTCTCCTCTTGATGAAAATACCAAAGAACTAGAGATTGCAAGCTTCACCCTGTTGCATCGAACTGATGTACCGACACCATGATGTCTTTAAATCTTGAAGCTAAAACCGGAGTCGATTCGTGTTGTTTTTTTTGCAGGTAACTTTGGTATCTAAATCACATACGAGCAGTCACGCGCACATGTTGATATGTAAAAAATTAAATATAAAAGTACGATGGGTAATCCTGGTTGCTAGTCATCAGCTAGATGAATCTGCCTACAACTTTTGTCAAAACTCTGAATAGTTAAAAGGTGAAGACGTCCTTTGGAACGAATGTTTATGGAGCACGACAGGGACGTGAGCCCGAGCATGCCGAGAGGCGATTACCGATTTAAAAAAAAGGAATATTTCAAAAGAAACAAAATCAGCTCAACATATTTTTTTTTTAATAAGAGAAAACGTTAAACACTTGAAACCATGCTTGACCTAGAGTCTCTAACAAACATGAAGCACGTGGACCGATTTTTTTTTCCTAGTATGTGAGAGAAAAGATTCTAACTACTGTAGAGGTTTTTTTTCACAAAGTACAGTGAATTAGAGAAAGTGTGATTTTTGTAAAGCTCCTCTGATAAACTTATGACGGACTGACAGCCAACGTAAACTGAGACAAAAGCCGGGACAGAAATGGATAAAATGACTACGGAAGCCTAAAAGTGCCTCCTGGGATAAGGGGAAGCAACGACATCAATGCAGATTTTCCCTCATTTCTCGTTTTTACTCTCAATTGGTGCATACTTGCGTTAATTTGCCGTCAATCTTTGTTCGCATTTTCATTCGTTATTGTGTTGTTGCTGTTTCGACTCCTTTAAAGTGGAGTACAGGTGGTTGGTAGGAATGTTTAGGAGAAAGGTTACTGGGAATACTCGGGGGAAGGAACCAGAGGCCAGGATTTGCCACCTTTGCAGACACAGCTGGACGTGGTGACGTCCTAGTGAGGCAGCGGCACCAGGATATCCACATAGTTGATGGGGAAGAAGCCGGAGTTGCCGTGCAGCATTCCCTCGTACCAGTTGTCATCGATCTTATTGGTCAGGGTGATGATGTCGCCTTCCTTGAAGCCTAGCTCACCTTCGTTCTCTGGGTCGAAGTCATAGAGTGCACGACAGCAGGGCTGGTCCATAGGGGCTGGGGGAAAGAGTTGGAAAGATAAGAGCACAAAAGGAGAGTTAGCGGACAGAAGAGGATATTGGATGCTGCATATAGATTAGAGACACAATGACACATCACAAGAAAAGCTTGTGAAAGGCTCACCTGGAGACCTGGCTGAAAGAGAGGAAGAGAAGGGGAAGAAGCAGAGAGGAGGAGGGAGGAGACAAAGCAAAAGAAAGATAACATGAGCATCAGTGACAGGAAAATAATAATGAGGCATTCAATGTTCAAAGGAAGTGTTCTACATTTTTCAATCGTTTTCTGGTGGAGAGTTAGATAAGAGGATCAATCCATCTCATATCTGTCTGTTAAAGTTGCAGCCGACTAGCTTAGCTTAGCATAAAGACTGGAAACACAAGTAAACATATAGGGCATATAGAGCTAACTATGCTGGGCTGATTTGCCTTTGTACTGAACACAATGAATTCAGTTTGTGTTTGCACCCTTTCTCCTTGTTATTCCACAGGCGTAAAAGCAGAAACAGCCACAGTGAGATAGCAGATGAAGAGCTCAAGATAACAAACTCTTACTGCGCCTTTGCAAACAGTTCACATCCAACAGATAAACAACTTGTTTTACCTGCGGTGCTGTGTGATGGAAAAACAGTCGCAAAAGTAGCGGGGGACTTTTATTGTGAAGAATTTATAGGAAATGATCTGTGTTTATCCTCCGTTTCACAGGCACTCCTGTGACCACTAGTCACAGCTTAGGTCAGCCCACTGCTTTTTATATTTCATCGATTCAAGAGAAGCTTGTCATCAGTTAAAGACATAAATTCAAGCTGGTATATAACATGTTATATCTTATTTCTTTAATCTGTTCCAAAAGGAAGTATAAAAATGAGAATTCACCCTTTGACTGGGACTATTTTTTGGCTCTGAGCACTTGTCAGGTAAAAGGCTGAGACTCCAGAAGTTACTAGTCTCGCACAAACGCACTGTAGAACAAACTGAAGCTGGGGTTAGTAAAATTAGAGAAACCAGCAAGAATAAGCTCGATTAAAGAAATACCACACCCTCCCTTCAGGCCTCCCTCCAAAGAGAAGCAAAATGCATCGTTGTCATCGCTAACCGTAGCAAACTATGTCATGTCTCATTCATATGTAAGAAAACACCAAATATTGTATCATAATGAACATTAACAACAAACATGGCTGTTGTTAGTACTCACAGCTGTCAAGATAGCATTTCAGTGTTGAGAAATACTGGCTGAACTTGTACCACTACCTTCCTGTTTCCAGTCTGTATGCTAAGCTAGTAAGAATCTTCTTATCTTAGCAAATAATTTCCCAAAATGTCAAGCTATTCCTTTTACAATTAAGGAAAGATGAGCAATTTGATAAAAAATTAGTGACATAAGAGAAACCAGGGGTTAGACAGAAACAGCACTGCAGACGAGCTGCACTGCAAACAAAAAATGCAGACAAAAAATATACTTCAACAAAAGTTCATTTAAGTAAGGATTAAAATGAGAGTGATAGAGAGATTTTGCATCTCTTCCCAAGTCACTCTTGCTCACCTGGAGATCTTGCTGCAAAGGGGAAAGCAGAAAACAAAGGTGAACAAAGAGCTGAAGTGTTTATGTTTGATAGCATTTTCTCGATGGATAAATGATAAATTGATGGGTAAGTACGGAAGGCGCGTCGATGAAAAGGTCAATAAACAAAGCAAGGAGAAACACACGTTCAACGGATTGAAAAAGAGCGGCCGACAGACAAAGAAACAAGAGGATAAGACAGACCGGAAGATTGACAAGCGAACAAAACAGAAACAGCAAATGCTCGTCCGCTGGTAAGATTTGCATCGTTACTGTAGGTCTCTTTGTACAGTGAGCAGACGGCACTTGTTTTTCTGCTGTTTGTATCATTTGAGATCAACAATTTTCTCATAACAAAGAGACAAACAGAAAGAGAAATGGACAAAAAAAGAGAAAGTGATGGAAGAGATATTGTTGTATCTCTCCGGAGATTCACTTTTGTCTCACCTGGAGACCTTGCTGCAAAGAGGGAAGAGGGGACGACACGAGGGAGACAGAAAAAGCAGTAGAAGAAGTTTAAATGAAAGGATTTTATTGAAGAAATGAATTCATGAGCACACAGATGGAGAAATAATATCGACAGATAAGTTTGACCTGGCTCACCTGGAGACCTCGCCCCTGGAAGAATAACCAAAAATCATAAGAGGAAAGAGAAGAGTGCACAGTTGTATTATTCAGTTCTGGACTGATGGATTTTCTGTTTAGTAGTTAATAACTGATGTGTTGGGAAAGAGCTGGGAAAAAAAGAAAATTAGCAAACACAGTAAATACACTGTAAATTCTCAAATATTTGCCCTTCTATAAAGGCACCAGGGTTTTATTTGTGATCACCTCTTTCACAAGATCTTTCTATAATAAAAGATTCACGTGTCTGCTATTTTGTCCCCCTTAATTTGGATCTAATGTGCATCAGGTATGTAAGATGTTTTGTATTGTTGTGTCTGGCTTTGCTTATACTATTATAATACTTATAATAAAAAAAGAATCGGGTTCTCAATAGCTGTTTCCATTTCACTGTACATCTGTTTCACTGTAATTTGAAGTGAACTTTTGAAACGTCGCACAAAAGAGAAAAAAAAAGAGGATTAGAAGGATTTCCATCTACTGGTATTGAACAAATAAAACAGGCTACACAAAGTGTAGTTCTGTCAGAAGATGGTTGGTGGTATGGTTGTAATAAACGAAGAAGTAGAGGTTGCTAATGGGAAACAAAACCAGTTGTTTGCCAACCGCCAATAAATATCAAAGAAGAAGAGACAAAACCAGTCATGGCCATTTTAGAGGGAATGTGGGAATTAAAAGAAGTAATCTTATGAGAATATCTGGGAAGACACTGACATCAGAAACAGCATCTGCTTTTTCTCTCATAGTGGAAACTGCTGATGAGTTAAATGTTTGGCACGTCAGAACTTATTCAGAAAAGCTGTTTCCATTTCCCATTAAGCACATTACCCTATTTTGAAAAAGGCAAAAAAAACAACTCAATCAAGTGTAAAAACTTGAAAAACTAAAACATTTTTTGCAAATTGGGTACCTTTTCTAACGCGATACTTCAAAAATGCACGGAAAAATACGTTGATGGAAGCATGGCTATATAGATTACTCTAACTTTACCCTTATCAACCACGTTACTCTTCTTTGTTTTTCTCTTGGCATTTATTTGTCACATGACCCAGCAGCATCAGTGTTGGCTCTTATTGGAGAATTTACAGTAAAAATGAAAAAACAGAGCGAGGGTTGTTAAAGGAAAAAAATCATGAATTAAAAGAAACCAGTCAAGAAACTTTCCTTTCGAGGCAAATACTACTGCATACTTTTTTATGGTTTTGTCTTCGAATTAGTTGAAACAGAAACTTCAGAGACTCCCCAATCAGATACCACAGTGTATACACAGCACCAGGAATAGTTTCTGGACATGTTTCTGAACAATGAGCTTTGTAGTCTGGGTCTTACCTGGAGAGCGAGCACTGTGGATGCCTCCATTGTGGTTCTCACTGATAGAGAAGTCCATAGACGGACGTGGTTTGGGAGCGTACTCTTTCCTCGGTTTGTTAGAAGTTTCCCTTATCCTGCAAAGTGGAAGACGCAGAATCCATCAGTGAGCGTAACAGATTCTACATTGTATATATACATCTGGTAACGTACGGTAAAACGAAAATGCAGGAAGTGTGAGTACTAACCGTTCGTCCATCTTGCTGGAGAGCTGTGTGAGGATCTCAGCAGCCCGGGTGTGGTACTCCACCTGAGCCTGGACCAGTGCAGCGAGCTGGCTCACCTGTTCAATCTGTTAAGATACGCATGGTCTCCTGTTACACACTGACACTATATCAGCTGATACATCTCACCTGTAAAACAATCTTGCTACAAGGTCCATTAGCAGTTGTTCGGGAGCTTTAGATTGTATCACATGATCTTCCTGGGGAAGACATGATCAACACCAGAATGTATGAAGTCAGCTTTGTCATGAGGTCTGCATGTGTTGTCATGTTGTTACCTGACAGTACAAAAGTCAAGACAATCTGAAAAACTGCAGAGAACACGATGCTTGGGTCTTCTCTCCATGTCGCAAGTATTAAATAGATCTGATTCATCACACCGAGTCTGTAATTCTTCAGAGAATCAGCAACTCTCAAACTTCAACAGGGAGAATTTCCCTTACAGGCTAGCTGGTTAGCATGCTAACTTTAGCAGATACTGTATCTCTGCGACACAGTTCATAGAAGTCTTTGACATAACGTCATAACAATGTTGTTTCTTCAGTTTAATCTAAAAATTTTGGCCATATCTTACAAATTGCTCCTTTAAGACAAGAAGTCCTTAAAATGCTTAATCCCAGGCAGATTGTGTGATAGGATAGAGAGCTCAAGAAAAGCTGCTAAGGCACCTTATGGTGAGATTGTTCTGCCAACGTTCAAGATCAACTAGTCAACCTGAGGGTAGTATTTATAGGGTTTTATGACCAGATTAACAATGACTCGCTTTTAGGTTGTTATGCAAATCATTTGTAGCCTGTTGCCACATTTAGCAGACACAGAAACATTATCACTGAATAATAGAGTCATGTTTCATACATTCCTTTTCTGTTTCCCATCAAATGAAATCAGAGCAAGATCAGGACCCCCTCTTGATTGCCATGGTTTGAGGAGGACAAAGGGCAAAAGGGAATGGTTGTGGTTGCAGGCCACAACAGCAAGTAAGGTGAAGTTAAATGATCCTTACATCACTCTCCAACAGGTTGAACATGCTCTGCTCAGCAATCTCCTTGGAGTCGTCAAATTTCTCTAGGGCTTGTTTGATCTCGTCCTCATTCACTTTGCCCTGACGTTTCTTCTTATAGTCAAAGTCCAGACGGCGACCCTCCATTTTCTTCAGGTGATGCTGCAAAAGAAGACCCGAAAATAAATCGGAATTCTTGACCAAGAGATTGATTATCTATTTTTGTTGTTTGTTTGTTTGTTTGTTTGTGCATCAAAGCTCTGCACTCGTACCTGAATCTCCTTCAGATCTTTTTCATGGAGGTTCTGCAGTGGATCGATGAAGTTCTGCTTCACCTCCATGTCCAGAGCGTCCTTAACCTCTCCGAGCTCACGCATGGCTTCTCCAGCATCAATCAGAGCAATGCCTAGAAAAAATAAAAGACACATTTAGATACAAGCACAAAAAACCACATGAACAGCACACAGCAGTCAGCGTGTAGTGTGAAAAAGGTTGTGAACACCGTCTAATTAGAGTCAACAGCAGATTGTGAAGGCAGGTATTTCTCTCCAAACAGCATTTTAAAGCCTTCACTTGTGAACTGAATAAAGCAAACTTCAGGCCTCTTGTCTGGAAAACAGGCTCATGCATTTTTCATATCATTGTTACTGCATCCTTGAGGGAATAAAATTATGCCACTTTGTTCTTGTGCTGCCGCAGCTCACCGAAGTTCGATTCCTCTCCGAGCTCCCTGCCAAACCTCGTCATGGACTCTCCCAGGATGGTCTCCGTCTGTGTGTAGCCCGGTCCCTTCTCCTGTCCCCGCATACGTGACATGGAGTTGATCATGCTCATCTTAGCTCTGGTGGCTGTGAAGGCAAAGCGGTAATGAAATCAAACACCACTGGGCTAAATGTTAGGGTAAGTTTTATGTTTTGTGATCTGAAGACAAAATGCCTGCGACGCCAAATGACTCAAAATGCTCGTTTGTGATTCTGTTGTTTACAGATGATTTTGAGCTTATTCCTTGAGCGAGTTTCGATCTTTCTAAACAGATATTATAGTAATGGGACAGGCTGCTGTAATATAACATGAGAACATATTTGGTTTCACTATGAAAGGTTTAAAAGGCCAATGGGCATCCATGATAAACTGTTATTTACATGTGGATTTCAGGATGAGGCAGAGACCTTTAAATTAACGCTAAAAACTTGCTGCTGATAAAAGTCCAGCTGTTCATTTCAATTCAGACTTTTTTTATTTGTCTTCGCCCTCTGCCTCGGGCATTCCCACTTTGTAAGAAGACAGTTTTCTTTTCTCCCTGTCATCGCCACATGCTGTGTCTAATTACCTCAAAGCGAACGCACAACAGGATCGATCAGTCAATTACATCTGCTGGGCTGAATCCTAAAATATCTTGTGTCTTGATTAATTTAATTATTAGATGGTGGTCCAAACAGTCAGATCACACCTTAAATACAAGGCCTCTGCTGTGTTGTTTTCCCTGAAGCTTAATTTATTTCATGAACATGCGATAACCCTGAGTGAGAACTTGAATTGGTCAATGGCTTCTTTGTTAACAGGACAATTACATAAGGAAGTCATTACAATAATGTGCTTGTGATTATGTGACTATCATCATACACAGTCGGTTTATGTCACCTGGGTTCGGCTGCAGATACTCAGTCGTCTTGGTCATGATGTCCAGCACTGCCCGAGCGGTGGTGTCCATTTTCTGTAAACCCCAACGTGGAAACAACACGTGGAAGGAGACAGAAACAGTGTGCTCAGTGTGATCAGCTCTGCATGTAAGTACACACACGCGATGATGCTTAAAATACAACAGCACTCACATGTACGTATGTTATTCAGGGCACTGATGTTTTCAGGCAGGCAACATATACAACACACACACACACACACACCTTTTCTCCTCGTCCTCTTTATTTAAATCCCTTTCAATCAACTTCACTTTGAAGTTCACCTGCTTCTGCATACTTTTATCTTAAGAAATCACTCAAAACGTAAAATGTTCAGCGCTTTCAGAACATCTATGCTTGTTCTACCTTGAATACTTATTCAAATCTCGGGTTGTTTTCAACTTTTAATATGATGTCAAATATGATGTCTCATAGACATACACACAAACTGTTTCTCTCCTTGTGTGGATTTATACTGACATACACAGGACACAAATACACACATGAAAACTGCAAAGATATAAAGACACATTGAAATTCTGAATTCAATGCTGTTTATAAAAAATAGTGAAATTGTGTGAAATGATGGCCACAACAAATCATGTTGTAAGTCTAAAAAACAGACGCTGTAAATGTAATTTAAATCCCCTTTTTTTTTTAACTAAGTCAAAACTATAAAAATCAATACAGCTACTAAGTCTAAAGGTATTAACAAGGGTGAAATCTTAGTTTCTAGCTGAGGAAGCTCTCTGTGCTCTTTTGTTTTTTATAAAAGAAATGAGTGACAAACCATCAAAGGGTTCAAGTTAGTTTTTATTTTCAACTAACTTCTTTTTTTTAAAAAAACAAAAAACCTTTATTTATTCAGGGACGCTTCACCAGAGGCTCACCCTGACTAAGTACACTGTTACACACATTCATACCTAAAAGCAGCCCAGTACGACCACAGTCTGACCTGCTGGACACCTTTCGATAACAGGCCTGTAAATGCTGGTTGAACATCTTATTATTAAATATTAATTTAGTAACATGAGACATTTGTTCTTTAGGAGCAAGACTTGCTCATGTTAACCACAGAATATCCTGTCAGTGACTCAAAATTAGAACCAGGGTCACAAAAAGTTGACTGTTAAATGTTTGTCCCATTTTAGACCCACTGAAACTGTCGAGAGACTGGGTTCAATAATGCAGGACCACACTGGTGGACCTTTGTAATTTGGTAGCAGTCTGTTGGGATCCCACAACATTTCCTCTTCTCATAAAGTAATAATAAGAGTTTCACTCTCAACAAGGTCATAATGAGGATAGTAGTAGAAGGAGTTCAGACTTGCCTTTTCCATTTCAGTGAAGTCCACATCGTACTTTGTTCCTTCTGCACCTCCGACTTTCTCACTCACTTTCTGCAAAACAAACACAACGAAAAAGAAACATGTTAGGGTTGAAGCTTGACGATGTAATGAAATCAAGTTCATAACTGAAATGACATGAATAAAGATCTCTCAGACGATGTTTATATCATTACATTATGTATGTATTCAAAACTGTAGCCTGTCTCATGTATGAGATTGAGATGAGATGAGAAAGGACTAGTCAGATGCTGTTCAATAGTAAATTACATGGCAAGCGATAATGTGCGAGTGTTTTGCTCTCTCAGCTTGTGCAGTGTGAGCCAGCCTCTCTACTCCCATTAAGATAATGTCAGACAACAAATAAACAAACATCAGCATGACCTTGTGTGCTTCACATCATGGAAACCCATTGCATTAATGATAACACGTAAACCTCACAGAACAACACCAGGGCTCTCAGATAACAACGTCAGGAGCGTGTTAGTGATCTTCACATCGGTGTCAACGAGCTTCAAAGAAGTAAAACAGCCATTAATGTAGCAGACTGCAAAGATTAAAAAAGAAAAAGATATTCAGTATTTAACACCTAAAAATCAGTTGAACCGGTTTGATGACAGAAAATAACAGTACGAAGCTGGGTTTTTGTTGTTAGCGGTTAGTTTGCTTTATCAACAAGTCAACAACTCCCTAAATCACCCTTCGTACTTCCCTGTGGTCAAACTGGCCTCGCACAGTTAAAGGGTAACTCCACCAATTTCACACATTACTAACATAAAAATTCTATAAAAAGTAGTATAAAGCCTTTAGTGGCTGCAGGTAATCTGATAAATTGCCTCCAGTGATGTCACTCAGTGGCTAAGTTGCATTGTGGGTAATGTAGGCGCCAGGTTTTGAAAAGAAAGACGAATGTGAGGGACAGGATTTCAATCATTTGCTTTTAAGCTGTCCATAATGAGTCCAACAGTGTTATAGGAGTGCAATGCGAGAGCAGTGGGCTGCTTTTCAAAACCTGGTGCCTACATTACCCACAATGCAACTTAGCAACTGAGTAACAACACCGGAGGAAATTTATCAGATTACACGCAGCTTCCTCTGGAGCCACAACAGGCTTTTTTTAAACTACTTTTTTCTCTTTTTTCCCAAAGACCTGTAAAAATACTTGAATGTGTACCTCAATGACATCGTAATGACCAGCCCAGAACTGTACAACTTTACTTATAGTCAAGAAAAATATTCATGACACAATTATAATGGTCTCATAACAGCCAATGTCAAACTCAACCACACATGACGGTTTAATGTGACAGTAAAACAGAAAGTTTGATAAATAGACCTGCGATGACACGTTTACTACAGGTCAGATTGTCTTGCTCTATGTACGGTTGCCATGACAAGTGTCATGTCAGTCTTACACACATCCCTTCAAATTAAGTGTTACTGAAAATAACCCCTGCCACATCTTACTCAGTCATCCTGTTGATCATCTCACGAGTCACGACCCTTCAGCTTTGACTTGGAGTGAGAATATATGCACAAATAACAAAGACACACACTGACATACTGTAGGTTTACATATTTGTACGTACATACTGCATTCTTATGCACATACTCTCCTCTAACTCTCTATACAAAAGGCAGTCTGTTTGCTCCCCCCTTGGACATGACAGTGCCCGGCTCACTGTTCAGCACAGCAGACATTCTCCATCAGTGCTGGTGACAGTTGCAGCAGCAGAGAGGGAGATAAGAGAAAGAGAGGAACAGATAAAGTGTGGGCAGTAACGAGCTAAAGGCCCTCATAGCTTCAGACATGGCACAGCTCCACGTGCACACAGACATAAACACAGAAAGAAAAAAAACTCCTCTGGGCTGCCGTCCGTCCCCTCTCTCACTCTCTCTCAGTCTCTCTGTCTGCTGATTATATTTCCAGCTCTGCCACCATCCTGCTCCAGTGTGTGATGTAACCAGATGGCTCGAGGGGGCAGCAATCTGACACAACGAGGCCAGACACAGCCCTCAGAGGATGGACTGAGGGAGGAAAAAAGGCTTTCAGGGGACGTCACAATGCGTGACAAAAGAAACCGTGAAAGCTAAGGTCAGTGGATGTCTTTCCTCCAGTAAAAAAATCACACTATGCACGCACTTCTTGGACAGAACGAGTGGATTTTACAGTTTTAGTTTTAAACATTTCTTGGCTCCGTACTGTAAAGAGAGTCGGACCGAATTATCTTCCTGAAACGGGGATTTAGATGCAATTAAGCGAGTGAAAGTGAGATATATTTCCAGAGGTAAAACATAGAGGGGTGATCTGTGACAGCGCGGGGGGTTTATAAGGCTGAGCCTGTGACAGTAGTTTATGCAGCGTAAGACTTTCTGAGGATCGGTGCTCCGTGAGTCATCTTAGCAAAGTCTCCTCTGATCCCACTTGTGAAACAGCTCATATATCTGACAAGCGATGCAAAACACACACATAGTAGGAGTCACATTTCCTGTCATTAGCTTCACCTGCACATCACTACAATGTCTTCAAATCCTTTCTGAGCGGGTTGCCATGGAGACAGGTGCCTTCCTGTGCCTGGCTTATCAGGTGAAGTGTCTCAGCATCTTTAACTTCCTGCGATTTATCTCACTACTTTTCTCCCCGACAAGCCTCACTTTAACACTCGGATATATGAGACAATGATGAACCGAGCTGTTGAGATGAAAATGTACGTGTCTGCATGCATGGAGAAAGTGTCGTGTATTTGACATGGTTCATGTTTACGTGCGTGTGAGCCACAGCTGTGCCAACACAAGCCATGTACACAGCGTCACTTCTGGTGTTCATCCAGGCTGTTTCATCACTAACTGTACTGCTGTACACCTGGGTTTCAGATGCATATATAACCACAATGTGCAGAAAACACGGTGTCCTTTTAGAGAAAAACTGGTATTTATATAGAAAAAAACCTGAGGCACATACGCTGACACACGCAGGTTTAAATGAGTCATCCGAGCTGAGATACAGAAGGATAACATCAAAGTGAGCTCTAATCTATTTCTAATAATATAAAGCAGTGCGTACCGGCAGTACATAATGACACAGTCACTATTTTTGTGCTGTTTCAGGATATTTCTCTATTTTGACCCAAGATGATGATTAATGTTCCATACCGAGTTGAGCAATTTCCCAGCTGAACTAGTTGACATTTCTGCCTCTTCTCATGACTTGTTTGAGCAGCAAACACTTACTTTCATTAGAAAGTTGATGTACTAATAGCAGGTAACATGAGGAGGTAATAAGTAACGAAGGAGAAAAAAAGAGAAGAAATCTCATGTGTCTAAATTTAACCTCATCTTATCCGTGTGTACAGGTCTGTGTGTGCCCCACATCTATTATTTATTTGGCTTGTAGACAGAGAGGGGCTCTGCAGTCGGTGGAAGTCAGTTATTTTTTAAGCTAAATGGATGAAAAACAACTCCGTCAAGCAGTGCCTCTGGGGATACGCGTATAGCTCGGCAGCGAAAGAGCAACTGAATGAATAAAAATGAGCTCTTGGTGGCTCTTTTGAGTAAGTGGAACAGTGCTGCTGTGCACGCTGCTGCCCATGGCTGCTGTCAACGCATGTTCAACCCACAGACGCTTGCGAAGTGGAGAGCGGAGGCAGAGACGGTATCAAGCTTTGATGGCTGCAAGCTGAAGAAGACAGCAGTTTAATGCAGTGATGGAGGGGAGACACGTGAACATACACACACTTAGAGACACTAAGCACTATATAGCATGTCACAGCCAATAAGCAGAGGACTGATGATTGATCCTTTACTCGCAGTGACTTATGTGACCCAAGACACCAATCTCACCAAGAAACTAGCGATGAATAACCAGCAATGTCCCTGTGAATTCACACATAACTGAACTCATTGTGTGCCCGTAATCTGTCCCTCATTCAACCACCAACCTTTTCCCTCTCCACCCATCACTCTCCCTTAGCACCCCCACTCCTCTTCCTCCATCCTGCCTGCAGGGGAAGGACACCACAAGGTGAACCGAGCAGCAGAGGGAAGTGAACCTTACAGGGATAAGTAAAATGCGCAGTCGGCTGCTGGGGAATAACAGCAGCCACCGACTGCGTAGATGATATGTAACCCGTGATGTCACAGGCTGCGACGTCACATACAGGCTTGTGCACTCGTAGTCGTGAAGAGTAAATGTGCACATGCAGCTGATTCGTGATGATTCCAGACAAAGAGGCAACGCAGGGATAAGGTTTCACTGCAGAGCTCGGGCTGGGTTATTCTGATTGTGTTGCAGCTTTTGTATTCTGGGGTACTTTAATATGATTCATTTTAAAGATCCCCTCCAGACATGTTTTATTTCCAGGCTTAAAAAATATGCTCTGATTTGGCTCAAGTTAGTGAAAAATCTTAACATTACATCTTCTATTATGGATGATCATAGAGGCTTTTACCAACCCGAGGAAAAGCTGCTCTCAGTTCTCATCCAGGCTTAGAAAACACTGGCAAGATTTCCGACACATGAACAGTTTTTTAAATTGAATGATGACTTGTTGTGGTTTGTGTGTGTTTTGTTTTTCTTCTTTTTATTGCTATGGACCGTCTTGTGAGTCTGAAATAAAGATCTCTCTCATTGAAAAATCTGTGTACATGTGGATATAATTTCACACAAGGTTAAACGTCAGAGTGACGTAACAATAAGCCTTATACATTTGTCCCTCGAGGGGAACTTTAACACTAAATGGATATGGAAAGAAGAGGAATGAAGCCAATGGGGGCAAAAATATCTCATATTTAATCAAGTGTAATCACAAACCTCTGGGGGAAAAGATGAAACAAGAAATGAGCACAGTTAAAAGTAATGAAAATAAGAATCTACAGCCATGCAAGCAGCTCTGTGAGGCTGAACTGCGAATAGGGTACTAACTGGATTGAGCCTCTGGGTCTGAAGAGTGAAGCTAGTGCAGAAGTGCCTTAAACCTGCTTTCTTTCTACTGGTCAGCAGGGGGCGATTCAACTGGTTTCATAAAGAAGTCAGATTGTATGTAAGCTTATGAGAAAATGACTCTGCTTCTCACTTACTTTATTACCTGAGTAAAAAGTTTCCTGACATCACTAGTTTCAAGTCTTCTTCGATTCAGAATGATGTTCACCTCACTTGTAAATTATGATCCCATTTATAGTAAAATAGATGATAAAGCAGATTAAGCTTCAGGGCGTGGCTACCTTGTGACTGACAAATCGCTACCACAGCGTGTCCTTGGGTTCTCAGTCAGATCCAATAAGGACACTTCCCCAGCTCTACCCTCTCGTCCAAATATGGTCACTTCTGGCTCCACAAAAAAACAAAAAAAAAAACAAGATGGTGACGGCCATAATGCCAAACTTGAGGTTTTAAAATGGGTGCTCCTAGTAGGTTTACACTTCTGCCGTACTCAGGCAAAGCAGTAAGCTAAATGCTAAAATCAGCATGCTAACATGCTCAGAGTGGCAATGTTAATGTGATGAAGTTTAGCAGCTGTAATGTTTACCATGTTCACGATCTTAGGTAAGCATGTTAGCGTGCTAACATTTGCTAATTCTCACCATACTCAGAGAACATGAAGTACAGCTGTGGCTGATGACAATGTGATTAGTATTTGGTCATAAACCAAAGTATTGGACATGTCAAAATTTTAACCTCGATGAAATGTTAGAGGATCATCAAAGTAATTAGGATTCATCATCTCTGATTCATCATAATGCATCCAATAAAACAGAGATATTTGAGTCTGGACCAAAATGGTGGACCGAGCAGACGAGAATAACATTGTCAGGCAAAAGTACAAACAGAATACAAACTACACACAGAAAAGCTTCAGGTAAAGTTCACATAAGGCTTCAAATCTCTTTCCTCACGCTGCATTTTTCTCTCCAGCTGGCAGACCGTGTAAAACCAAATCAGACCAGATTAAAAAAACATGCTAAATGTGGAGGGCAGAGAGATGTCGCCAAAAGCTGCAGGGCATCCTCCCTCCTCACACCAAAATCTCTTGCATCATCACATAGGTCAGACAGAGGAGTATGCCCTGATGTGCTCCCAACAGTGGGTGTTACAGCGTTCGACAGCGTTCAGAGGGCCTCAGGTGACACAAACAAGGTGTAGTAAAGCCAGCCTGATGTAACAGGTCAAGTGTATTCACAGCTGAGAAGGGATTCTGCATTTATAAACCTCTCAGGTCATTGGTTTTACTCAAATGAACAGTATTTTAAAAATGTCCAAAACTCATACTAATCAACAGGACCAGCTTTCCCCTGTTTTCTTTTTTTACTTGTTCTTATTCGTTGGCGTTTCAAGGTATTGGCTCCCACTCTGAAATTTTTAATCAGAAGAGACAATAACAGTATTTTCTTTTCTATAAAGAGAGCTGCCCACACAGATTAATGAAAAGAGACTCCTGGAAAACCCAACGACAGAGTTAAACAGCAGAGCTTTACACCTGTGTAAGACACCCTGAGCTAATACTATTAAAGGGCTGAGGAGGAAAACGACCTGAGACACATAAAGCGTCTGTAGTTACTTTAAACGGAAGTCCAGGATTGGATTAGGCTGCTCACTGCAGAACACTGCGATCAATACTACAACATCATCATCATCTACGCAGGCACACACATCATGATGTTGGCTTATTTGTTCGCATGTTTCTACATCTGTTTTTGTGTGTTTCTAATTCTTACATAAATTTAATTTGACAAATATGTGTGGATTAGCAGATCCACCCTTATATTAGAAGAACTCTAAGGAAAGAAGAACGCTTGCAATTTTTTTCTGTCTCTCCCCTCTTTCAGTAAACTTTATGGAGTAAATATCTACCATGCTGTCGTGCCCATTATTAGATTCAGTGTTTAAGCCAGTCGGGACATTATGATGAATTTTATTTTGCTTTACTTGGTATATTCTACAGCATTTCACCTCAGAACCGATCGAAAAAGATGGTATATTTTTCTTATTTTCATACCAAATATACAATTTCTGTGTGAAACCATCTTGTATTTCTGTCGCAGTGGATAAAAGGACTCCCGAGCTTAATGTTGGTGGGAAAAGTAACACAAGAACTTGGAAAACATTCTCATGGTGGATTCCCAGATACAAGAGCTCTATGTGTTTTAAAATAGAAAGCGTTGACTTATAGGAAAACGATGCAGGATGTCCCTAAAAAACAACGTATAAAGTAAATATAAAAATAATTCCTCTCAATCATCACTTATGACACATGAGAGGTGTGTGGGGTTGTTTGCCCTCTGCCTGTATTTTGGTGTTTCTGGGCATCAGCGATTCTGGAGAAAGATAGTCGATTGATGACTGCCATTCACGGCTCCTTGATCGACAACACTTTGGGCTGGTGGCTTGAGAACCCAAAGAGAGGTATTTCATGACCTGGACATGAGACTCAACAATCAGCTATCTGTCTCCAGAATCGCTTACTGCACTTTTGAGTAGTGCGTTTACAAACAGCAACCGACAAATCCCGCATAATATACCTTTAATTAATATAAATGAAACAACTAGTATGTAGTCTGCAGCACTGCTGCAGTGACAACAACATAACAGAAATGCGCGCATTTCTTCTTCTTCGGATCAGGAAGACTAGACGATGAAATGGCGTATTGCTGCCCTCTACTGTTTGATATTAATGCTCCTTTTGACAATTATTTATATATTTTTTATATAGTCCAACACTGTGCTTATATTTAATCAGTTTCTACATTTTAGCCAGTTATCCAGGTTGAGTAAAGTGGAGAGAGTAACAAAAGTTTCTCCAGCTGCTTCCATGGCTTTGAACTGCCGGTCATATTTGCTGACTTATGTTTTACAACTGTTTTACAACTGACTGATAAATGACTTTTGTTATTACAGAGAGAGTTAAGGACCGAAAACAGGTACCATTGGGTATCGGTATTGAAATGTAAACAGTACCAAACCCTAGACCTGATGGTGGCTTTAGAGGAAATGTTAAATGAGCGCCGAAGTCGTTAGAAGTCATCCTGAGGGAGATATGAAAGTTTGTACTAAATGTCATGACAATCCATCCAATAGTAGACCATTTACCGACCGTCAAAACAAAATATAAAACATGATTGTTTTAATTTGCAATCTTAATCTGGTTCTGTGTGATCATGATGTACACATGAATACAGAAGAATACAGAAGTACTGTAATAATACTGTAATAATGTAACTCAAGTGTTTATTTTCAACCATCTCCTCACTGCGTTGCACAAATCACGTCACCGTCCAGAGCATCTTTGTGGTAGCCTGTATTTTTAGCATCTACAATCGTACTGTTAGCATTAGCATGAGTCACATGGCGCCCAATGTGAGTGTGGTGCCTGCTGCTGCTCTCCTCCCCCCCCCCCCCCGCCTCCCCTCCCTCCCTCCTCCTCACTAGTCTAATCCCAGCTGGGCACACAGAGGCCCCTGCTTTAAATACGCCCAGGGTGGAAGAGGGAGATTAAAAATGACAGGAGTGATTAGTGAGGCTATTAGGAGGACAGCCCCTGCTGCTGGACAATAACAGGAGGATCTGATTCTTCCTCACAGAATTAAAACATCCCTCACCTCCGTCTCCGCCTACCTGCTTCCTCACTGCCCTTTTCACCCCTTTGTGGGGAAGCATCTCCCAACAATTCTCCCTCTCATTTAGTCTGCACACCTGGTATGTTTTTCACCTTTTTCTCTCAATTTTCACCTTGAGTGTTGTGCGAGAAGACAAGAACAATGAATGAGGACAGAGGAAGTGAAACAGCGAGGCACGGGTCAGTTGGGAATATGACAGTGAACTGCCAAATTTTGAAAAAGTCAAAAACAATTGCATAACAATGCCCAGAAGAACTTTGTCTCACCTTCTTTTTTCCTCTGTTTCCAGACTGCCTCTCCTGTTTTCTTCCTTTTATTCTGTCTTTTACCACTCCCTTTTCTCCTTTCTCACCTCCAAATACCCTCAAGGCCTCGCTGTGCTCAAACACTGCGCCGAGGATATTCACGGCTGAACTGTGACTCAACAATATGTCCAACTGTGTTCGCCATAACTTCAATCTACACCGGCGCTGTTGAATCTTGACCTCAAGCCTCATCTGTAAACACGAGAAGGACCAAACCATGAACAGATATTGATACTTTATTTAGAAGCAAACCTATAATTGTACAGGCAGTCCTGAGGATAGACCTGTGCTCTCGTGGAATCAAGGATAAATCTATTCCTAAACCCTGTTGTTCAAAGCCAACGTGTGGGTGGCTGGGTCCTGCTCCAACTACAGCTGTTTTAGGATGACAGTAATCCTGCAGAACATCAAGGCTTGAGGCGGCATTAGCGGGGACAACAATTAAAGGTATATGCCTGTTTGTGACATTAAAAAAAACACAAACCAGCAATGGACAAGCGCTAATCTGGCAGCTCAGTTCAGAGAATTTGATACTTGTAGAACAGGTAAGCTTCAAGTGCAGACTGACTGGGTGAGAACCCAGACAGGACAGAGGTGCTATTGTTCCCTCTGCCAGCATCAGTCCACCGTTTGGCCATGTTGCTTCACTGACCTCTATCCTCTCTGAGTGTGTGGCCTGTGGCTATTATAATCTGATTTGTAAGCCTTTGCATGGCTCTTATGTAACAGCAGGGATGAGTCTGTAGCTGGGGAGATGTGTGCACACTCCCGTCCATCCATATACCACTCGGTAAACGGGGGAGGAAGGGGAGGGCAAACCAGCTGGCACTGTTTGAGGGTGTGTGTGTGTTTGTGAGGAAAGCATGCAGGAGTGTGTGAGCATCGGGATACGTGACGATGAGAATGAGACAAAGATGGAGGATGAGTAACGACACGCACGGCATGAATGATAGCGAGCTTCGACTGAGCTGCACGACTGGACTGGGTGTGCGACACAGCCGACAAACATCAGTGAATTTGTTGACTGTACATTCACGTCTGTACATGTTATTATTTGTGTGTTTCGGGGTTATTTTTCACGTTTGTTTTTTGCAATTCATGGCAAGACGGATAAACAGATCTAGTTGTGATTGTCTGTACACAGGAGTGTACACTTGCAAGTAAAGAAAGTAACCCGTCATCTACAGGCCATGTCTCTGCTGTTGTGCTGAAATTGCATCTATAATAAACCAGAGCTCAGTATTCATTTTCTGGACAGTCACACTCTCCCTATTCCCCTGCCAGACCTCCTATGGTTCTGCCCAGGCACCATGAGAAGGTGTGAAAGACTCAATGTGTTCAATTCTCTCTTTTAATTCCCTCTTGCAATCATTTTCTAACCACACGCTGCCTCTCTTGCTTATCTGTGAATCTCACCTCATACTAAACTTTATTTTTGTCCATCTTAAAGGTCCAGTGCGTAGAATTCAGGGGGATCTATCAGTAGAAATGGAATCTAATTTTCATAATAATGAATGATAATGAAAACATTTTATTTTTTGACACCATCGCTGCTGATGAAAATCCATCTGACGTATCAAGTGTTAATGGATGAGGTAATGTTTTAGTTTTCTTCACCTTGTGTTTAGCTCCTTCCTCACTCTCTCTCAGAGTTATAGCGACAGGCTACCAACCTGTTCCCTTGAACATTGTTGGAAACATCTGGACTGTACACAACTCAACAAAATATATTACAGAGGTCTAGTCATTTTTAGACATTCAAATGCAAAAGTCTTAGATATTTGAGCATAGGGTAAGTGAATAAAGGATAATAACATTAGGCGCCTCAGACGCTGTTCACTAGAAAGATCCTGGAGGAGGGACTGAGCTACTCGGCATATTCTGGCAATAAATGGAAACATTAAAAGATTACAAGGTTTTGCAAAAAATATCCGCTGTTAGTTTATTCAGCTTAAAGATATTCGGAGATATCTTTCAGCATTATTATTGGCTGAAGCCAAAGTCTCTCATTTTTATTCAACAACAGACAGAGAGAGGAACAATGATTTTTAGAAATGGCCCTCATGGAGAGACTCAGCACCCACTCAAAACACTCAAGACACAGCACGCGCACACACACACACACACACACACACACACACAGCTACATACAGTAAACAACACACTCCTTTCCCTCTCTTCCCCTGCACTTGATTACCACTGTGCGATTTCCATTTCAAACGCGAGTGTGTCTCTCAGAAGCGCTAATGACACAGCTTTGAGGCCTGCAGAGGACGTGACTTTTCCCAGCACATAACTAAAAAGGGAAACATGTGATATTTATGCGGCAATTTCACAGTAACATCGGTTTAATGTTTACCCATCAGTGTCGAGAGTTAAACCTGCGTGGGTGTAATGATGGTGTTGTCTAGGATAATGAGTGCTGAAAATCAGTATTGATGATAGTTATTAAAGCTCACATTCAGACTGCTGCCTGCACTGTGTGTTTGTGTATCTATAATCCATAGATTCATGATCACATCGTTTATCTTTATTATATATTATAGTCCAGCTGCCTGTCGAGCTCTAGTTCTGTACTGTAGACCCCTCTGACAGTTTAGTCGTCAAAAAGATTTAACATTAAAGCAGTTTCAACTTTAATTTGTGCCATTTTTCTCCATTCTGTTACAGTCTTCCTCATATTGTCGTTAATTCAATAATAACAATAATTATACAGACAGTGAATACAGAAAAGAAGAGATTATAATAGTCAGCGGTAAGATCAATGGACACAGCAGCCATTTTATAAATCTTCTGCTGCTTTCCTGATTCGCTACGAGAAGCCGAGCTGGTTTTCTGGTTCAGTCTCTGGGGGGAAACACTGAGGGAGGAGCAGGAAAGACGCTGCCAGGTGTCTCCCAGCAGAAAGACCCTCGCTGGTATTTCCTCCTAATCAAGTGTTTGACCTTTTACACAAGTTGCTCCGTCTCACAGACACACACACACACACACACACACACACACACACACACACACACAGGACAGAGACAATGCTCGCCTCGTGTTACGTGTGGGTCCTCCTGACGTTGAGAACTAAACAAAATCCTCTCTTAACACAAACATTAAGCTGCACTCCAAAGGTCAATATCAAAAACAATCCTCCCCGCAGAGAACATGACCATTAATCAATAAGAAGACATGTGGAACACAATCCTTTTAATCTTTAATTATAGAAGCTAAACTACAATAAATCATTTAACAAAATAATCTCAACTCAAGGCCCACTTATGAGCTTTTAATTCAAGCACATCTCGTGGCCTTCACTAGTGAGAGATCAACAGCTCTCAGGACGGCTGTGAGATGTGGTTGAAAAACTCTTAGAAAAACAATTAAGCGGACTTTGAATACAGATTAAGTAGTCAAATTACTGTTCCCAAGGTCAAATAATGAACATTTAGACTCAGAGATATGTGTGACTCACATAACAATGCGTTTTTATACATGTCATACATCATGTAAAGCTTCAGGAGGTTGACAAGATGCAGAAGGTTTCATTATCAATTTCTAAAAATTAAAGGAAAAAAATAAGAAAACAAAGGCACAAAATTACAGAACAGTTGAATGCATAAATATGAAAAGAGAAAAGAAGAGAAGTTAAGAATGTGAGACAAAAAGAAAGACCGACAATGAATATATGCATTAAATGTATCGTAATTCTCTCTTGAAAGATTTTGTCTCGTGGAGAAAAGTCAATAATTTGAATTTAAAAACCCAACTCTCGACATTATGATCGCCTGTAGCGATGTCGTAAGACCGGGCTCTACATTCCTCACAGCAGAACCGATTGGATGGCGAAAAGTTAAGGATGTAAACACCAGGGCTTTCTCTGTTTTTTAGGTAATGAGATAATAATGCAGAAAAAGATGCTTCGGGTTACTAACAACTATTAGATTCTAAGTTAAATGTTCTGTTTCCAGCACTGATGTCAGTTTAGACCATAAAGTCTGTTTTTAAACTGTAAAAATATCTGGTCTCTGTTACATAAAACAATAAAAAGAGCAGTGAGCACATCATAAAAGAGAGATGATTAGTAGGATGGAGAAAACTCCAGATCTGCATGCCTGCAGAGACACTGTGTTTGCACCACTAGTGAAAACAACACAGTTACAATCCGCCTGGAGCGACCAGACTGCACCTCAACATACCAAACACAGCACTGTCCCTGAACTCAACACATCGTCTCACATGAGCTTGACTGGAGTCGAACAAACGCTGCAGAGGATGACAGGAGATTCATTATCATTGTTGATGAAGATAAATAACTTTTACTTCTAGCTTCAACCCAAACCATCCCGCAGCGACAGCAGAATAATGATCCAGGGAGAAACAAGCAGCCGAGCCTTTACACAAAAATCAATACAGCAACAAAAAACAGATCCCTTCAGCCTCTAAATACTACCGCAGACTTTCAATCACACTGCACCAATCCCTCCCAAAATAAACAGTAATATTAAAACATCCAGAGGCTGGCATGACCTATTAAAGGAGGAGAAAATTGAAAAGCCTCAGCAGAACAACATCGTGTATATCAGATATTGACTATGTGCTATTCAACACTCATCTGATTTGATTAGATTTCCAGTCCATAAAGAAGATCACGACAGGGGACGACAAACCAGAGAGAAATACAAGGAAACCCAGAATACTGATACCAAACACTCACTGGTCCCAGATTCTCAAATCTGTAGATCTCAATCTTTTATGACAGTAAACTCATTATATTCTTAGGTTTAGGAGAACAAGTTATTTAAAGACCTTGCACACTTGAAAATCACAATGGAAATGTTTCAGTATTTTTTGATCTACACATTATAAACAAAACCATCACCAGGTTATTTAAAATCTTAAATATTTGTTAGATGCAGCTTCAAAAAAAGTCAGCAGTGAAAGCAAACTAAAAGGTTAATACAAATCTGTGAGGGATCGATAAATGGCACACTTTGTGACCTCGTCCGTCAATAATGTCTGTACATCGACGTAATAAAGTGTTTGTCAGCATGCCAGCAAACAACAAAAGACTGCTGGTGATCAACACGGACCAGTGTGTGATCTCCAGACATTCTTTTCACTGAAATGCTAAAAACTGAAAGCGTGTCCGGGAACCCTTATTTACAAAAAAAAAGTGTCTGTGTTTGTGCTCAATCTAACAAAGTAGGCTGAGGATCAATAATGCATGCATGCAGACATGTTAACACTGTAAGTGTTTTCACATGAATTCTACATTTACTGCGTGGAGGCTGAAATCTCCTTCTCCGCCATTTCATATTGAAAGCTCTGAGATGAAACAGTGTGTGGGAATTTTGCAAACTAGAGAAACTCAATAGTCGCTATTACCTCACTGGTGAGACACAAACACCTACTTCATGAGATTGTTGCAAGTAAATAAAAAAAAGACTTTTTGATTTTGCAGGGGTGTTTTTAAGTGTTTATTAATGTGCAGTACATTACTTGCCAACAATTATAACTTCTCCTATTAAGACGCATTTTATATCATTATCACTGTGTGTTACTATATAATAATTTGTCATCTGTTTATACGGTAACCTTTGGGTGCCCACAGGAGTTACAGATGACAAATACATAAACAAACAATCGAGGCTCAGGGGAAAGACCGATCACAGCAGCCTTCTTGTACTTTGGTCAAACATGGTCATTTTAGAAATGTGCTTTAAAGTTAAACTTTATTTTGTTTGATAATAAACATTTATATCTGCTTAAAACTAAATCAGCGTGTGTCCATAAATTATTTATTGAATGTTTAAGGACTGTTAATGAATAATAAATAAAGGGGACTTCAAGTTAAGTCTTGCCAAAATGATAAATATAAATACTTTGTTGGAACATCAATATAATAAATATATTATACAGTACACGTGCATGTATATTATACATGTATTTAACTTTATTTAGGTGTATTTTATGCAGACACACACACATTTATGATGAGACGAAAAACAAACAATCTTATCAATTAAATTTGAACAAGATTCCTTTTCTTCCATGATTGTCAAACTTCTATAGCTCACTTCTTCATCTAAGTGCAAACACCGGCTTACATGGCTGCAAATACACACACCTACACGCAAGTACACCAAAGACTGTCTACACCCACCTTCTAATTAAATACATATCTTTCATTTGCATTTAATTTAAAGTGCCAAATCCACAGCTCGGTCTGTGGGTGGTGTTTGTCATATTAAGTCCAAAACGGCAGAAAAAGAACTTTGTTTACCCAGAAGCCTTTAGGAGTGTAGAAGATGATGAAGAGGCTTGTTTACACAAAGCACCAGAGTGATTAAATAACTCATTACTCAACTGCACAGTAAACAACAACATTAGGGCAATTACAACACATAATAGTACAAGTTTAGTAACCATTAATATTATATGTATATAATATGATTTGGTGATTTAGACTAAATCTGAAGCTTATGTGCTTGTCTGCCTCTCCATGTGGTCACTTTAACATTTTAGAGCATTTTTTTCAGATAAAACGAATCGCAGTGATGCGCACTAACATCCCCAGAAGAAATAAACTAAAAATAAAATTCGAAAAAAAAGGGGGAGTCATGTTTTCTGACCCCGTCACATGGTACCTTTGGCAGTCTGGTCGGGCACATGCAGCACGTTTCGCAGATTACAGCTGCAGCGCTCTGAGTCACACACAGCTCCAATATGATGCAAAGTCACTGTGCTCTGATTAATCTGAGTATAATCCCTGACAAGCCATTCGGTCTCCGCTCCGCAGTTGGTGGGAGGACGCTGCGTGTGCACAGGGGGACTGAGTTTACCGTGTGTCCATCGACAAACATGGCGTCTTTTTTCTCTTTTCGGGAGGTACGCTCACACAAAAATACACCGTGTCCTCCTGAAACCTGCTGGAGACTGTAGGAGACATGGAAAATAAAGCACGTTGTGTTCCCTCCCATCCCTCATTACTGTCCCTTCATGAGCCAAATTAGGATCTAGACTGAGGACATGATGCTCCAGCTGCCTGACAGCAATGCCTCCTCTCCTCTTTTGTTCCCAACATCCTCCTCTTCTCTCCACTTCACTCCATCACTTCCTCCTCTCATCTCTTCCTGCCCTCTGATACACTTTATCCCCTCCCTCCGTCATCTTTTCTCCCACTCTGCCCAAATGTGCTTCGTAGTTCATTTCCAGCAAATGAATAAATGCATCTGCTGCAATATAAAGTATATTATGCTGCGTCATTCTATTTTGCTGCGCTCTAAGGATGGAAATGTTAGTCGGCCCACCACTATGGTCAAGACTGAAATATCTCAACAACTATTGGATGGATTATCTTGAAAGTCATTCATGGTCCTCACAGGATGAACTTTGGTGAACCACCGACCTTTCCTCTAGTTGACATTTTTGTTTTTTCATGCAATATATTTAAAAACCGTTGGATAAACTGGCATAAAATATATCAAACATATTTTAGCGAACGTTGTTGACCCTGTGGTTTTTCATCTGGTGCCATCATCGGATCAATTTAAATGATCCAATACTTCGACTTTCAACCAATAACCTCATAATTAAAGACATACCAATCAGCTTTAATGCCAGTTAATATTTAAACTGCAGTTATAACAACCAGTTCCACAAATAAATGTTCATGTCTAATGTTCAGAGTGTTCAGCTACGCTAGCTACTCTGTGAGATTGCACTTGCACAGAGTGATGCTTTGAGCTAAATGCTAACATTAGCTGGCTAACGTGCTCACAGTGACAATGTTGACAATGTTAAAATTAACTGATTAGCTGTGAAAAATATTCTACAGACCATTAGAGGAAAGTTCAGTGGATCATCAAAGTCATTAGGATTGGGTCCTCGAGCACCATAGTTACCTGTATACATTTCTTTTTTTATCACAATCCATCCAATAGAAATATTTCAGTAAAAGCTATAAATGTCAACCCTACAGTATGGTGGTGCAAGAAGAAAAGGGATCATGAAGATTCATCCTCCAGGGAACAGAAATGTCCAAAATTCCAGCCCATCTGATGGTTGTTGAGATATCGCTATCTGCATCATCCGACCGACACTGGCATCCAGGGAGCCCTGACACTAGTAAGGCTAAAAATAAATCTGATTTCCTTTTCCTCTCTAGCTCATCTTTTTTCACCAAACAAAACGTGTAATATCAAAATTTAAGATGATGATCTTTCTGCTCCCGCCATCACACAAATAAAACATGTAATTCAGCTTCATACGTGTCCAAACACGTTCTTCCTCACAACATGATTAACAGGCTGACTGACACAGGTTGTCCAAGACCTTTATTGTGACACCACTCTCCCGCTGATCATTACCTTATTCCTGCTGCCAAAAACTAAATCTGGACCTTCTTTTCCTCTTGTTTTGTTTCATGTTATTTATTTTATTATGACATGATTATATTAATGCAAAATGTTAATTTCTGTCTTAAATCTCGACTGAAAACACGAGGGGCTTGTGTGACTTAGTTCATGACCTCTGTGCGAGCATTGACCTTTAACCCTGAACAAATGCACTACAGACGATGCCTTCACAAGGTCTCTGGGGGTGTAAAAACATCTGTATCTGCAGATTACGTTGCATGACGCTTCATTATTTCAGCTATAACAAAAGCCAATAACCAACAGGGTGAATGGGTTTCAAGGAGAGTGTGCTGCGGGCTTCTGGGTTATAGATTTGGTTAATAATGAAATGACCTGAATGTCCCTGAAGTAGAAGAGTGTGTGTGTGTGTGTGTGAGTACGAAGGTGGTTTAATTTAGTCTTATCAATGTTTCCGGCTATTTCCATGCATGAGAGTAAATTGCTTTACTCCCTGCAAGAATGGCCACACATTAACTGCAGAATCATCATATAATGAGAAACCTAATGGATTTATTTTGTTATGCAATATGCAACAATTATACCCCGTATAACATTCACCAAATCCATTAATGATCAATAACTTTAAAAGCATGGGTTAAGATGAAAACGAAAACAAAGGTATCAACATCTTCTACTTCTTAATAACAGGTCCTGAGTATTTCCCTTTTCCACCCCCAAGCAATCGACAGTCTTTCCTGCAGTGGTTGAAGCACAGAATATAAAATATACCAGCCTTGAATAAAACATCAACCATGGCCTGAATACTGATGCTGAGAGAGAAGGAGAGGGAGGGAGGATGGCAGTGGGAAAGAGAAACCATGCAGTGACGAACAACAGCTCACTTTCAATTAACAAACCGAAAACCTCGAGCGACCGTCACCATCAAAGCAGAACACCATGCAACAATGTTGAAGCCGGCGAAAACATTGTTCATTCACATTCCCACTGTATGAGGACAGTTAATGAGTTTACCTCACCAGCGCCCTCATTCAAAATGTGCCCAAAGCATCTAATCACAGGACGAGCTAAGAATAGTCCTGGTGCAGACCGCGTCCGTCTGTCATTAACCTCCAGAACAAAACTGACGTCAGAACAGTGAGAGCGCCACAGACCCGTTTTCGGGCCTCTGGCCACTGCATGTGCACTCCTGTCAGAAGTGATACAATTCATTCAAAGACTCGACTGAAGTTCACCCTCTTCTGTTTGATACTCTACAGTAAATGTTTCGGATTTACTGAGACACACACAGTTACGCAGGGGCGTGCACAGAGGCTTTAAGAGGCTGTTGATCTAAGATGAAAAAAGGGCAAAGTAAGACGACTTCTGTCAGCTTCATCACCAACTGATCGCTAGGAGCTCATGTCACAAGCTATAAAGAAGCTAACGTGGCATCAGGTTGGTCTGGTTCGCATATGACACGTTCAGTAGCTTCATATTGACTGTAAACAATATCTGATCTACTGTAGCATGATTCAGCAGTCAAAACCATCATTCCGTTATCTTTACAGAACAAACTCTAATGTAATAGTTGTATCTAAGGAGTTATCTCACATGTAGCGTGCTGCCTATATGTTAGCTAGTTAGCATGTGATAGCATAATATAGGCAATATTGCAGGATGTAATGCCAACATGACAAGAATGCTCCCGTGGAGGCCTGCTTATCAGAGAGTAACAAAAGTTTTGAAGATATTGTGATTTAATTTAGTTTAACTTGAACAAATATCGGCTACTTGTATTTATGAAGCCATAACTAAAGAGCAAAAATAAAACAAATTGATTTCCTTTTTCTGTTAAATTATCGTACCGGAGGCTTAACCATGACAACAAATGGACGTAAATGTGTACTTCGACAGAACATGTATTTAAAATGAATAACATGGCTCACTGGTGCGTTCAGAACAACCCGACTTCAACGCAGCACACCAGGGAGAAAGTTGCAGCTCTGCCTCAATGTCGCTTCGAATGAGTGTTGAGCAGCGGGAGCATTTATTATAATAGCGGACACCAAACTGGTGAAAAGACCACGTGAGACCTAGGATCTGTATTTTGCTCTCGTGATCATCTCAGGAAATTAATTTAAATAAGACAAGGTAGACTAAAACCAACTACTAATGTAAGCCTCACAAAAGTGTCAAGTTATTCTACATCATGGCATTTTTAGCATTATTGATCGTACATCACATAGAGGGAAAAATGATTGTATAAATACGATAATTATTGTTTATCTGGCAGCACTGCTGGCCACATCTCATTGCAACGTGTAGCAGCAGCTCTGGAGATGATGAGTCATGTTCATGACATGCTCCTGAGTCCACGGACAAAAAGTTATTGTTGTATCGTCTCTGAAGGATTTGTGTGATGTCAGGGAGATTAATGAGAACATCTGTTAGAGGTGAGGTGATGGAGGTGACATTTTTAACTCACACTTGCCAAAAAAAAAAAACTGTCACTGCTGCTTTAATATATTGCAAAACACGTCTGAGGTTTGGTGAAAGACTTCCCTGTTTGAAAACTTCAGTTAGGGAGCAGCTTCAGAAGCTGGGATCAAATATCTGAAGACTGTTTGCACTTGTCAGTACCAGGGGGAAAGTCTCCTGATGGAGGCATATAAGAGAAAGAGGAAGGTATTTCTTTTAAGCCGGATGGAAAAAGACAAAAGTGAAGAGTACTCAGTGGGGGAAGAAACTAAATAAAGGTAAAAAGATACGGGGTACATTGCTGCAGATTCTGTACTGCTGGACTCGATCCAGTGCAGCATTGCTTTTGCTGCATTGCTGATCCAGACTGGGCCAAAACTGGACGCACTGGGTTGGCTAGCTCAAGTGCATTTAAATCTTAAGAGATCATATCGACAATGAGTCTTTGTCCTCTGACTCATGAGGAAATAATAATCATGACACATCACAGCTACACTTGCCAAGTATCCCGAGGAGGTGCGTCCATGTTGGACAATTCTGCAGCTCACGATTTTACAACCAATGCCAAGGTTCAGTGCCAACACTGGCGGTAGTGTGCGACGTATGTCATGATGCAGAATGTACAGAATGTAAAGGTCAGAGTGGGGATGGATGTTTTTTTATTAACAGTAATTATAATAATTTAAACATACTGCAGATGACATCAATAGTGCAAATTAAGTGCTGTTCTTATACTGCTTTTTTAAACTAACTCTACAACCAGGAGGCAAATATTGCAGAGTCAGATTATTAGTTAAAATAAGCTCCACCTTTACCAGCTGCATCATGGAAGTGATACGTAAATGAATGCATTAAATAACAATAATATATAGAGCACATGCTGTGTATATGCTATATTCTGAAATGGGCCATTCTGCATAACAAGTACTTTTGGTATCTTCAAGTATATTTCCTGTCTTGTGATACTTCATCTACAAACTTTTACTCTGACTCACTGAATCCTTTGACCTAGATGAATTTATAGACATCACTGCAGTAGTACTGCTTTTCATTTCCCAGGATTAGTGCTACAATGATTCATTTCATAATTGACTAATACTTTCAGTCATTTTCCAAGCAAACTGCCAAACATTTTCTGCTTTTAGCTTCTAGAAAAATGAGGATTTTTTTGTTTTTTATTTGTCAAACATTGTAGTGAACTGAATATTTTTGGGATTTAGCCGTCACATGAAGTTCTAGGGACATTTGATTGGCATTTTCTGACATTTTGTAGACAAATTGTTTAATGTATTATTGAAAGCAATTGTTAGCTGCAGGCCTAATATCAACTGAGAGAATTCAGGTTGGTAGAAATGTCTCCTAAAACCTTCAGGAGAGTGAATCCCTGCAGCTCAGCGGTTCTCCACACTTGCTCCTGTTTGACAGTCTCCTCCTCCTGCTCTTTCCTTCAGCATCTCTTGGCTGAATCCTCCCTTTATCTCTCCCTACCTGCTCAAGGCTGCTTTCTATCTACTTCTCTTTCCCCCTTTTCTTGTCCTCTCTTATCTCTCCTTCCTTGCTCCACTCTCTCCGTCCCTCCTGCCCATCTGTTATCTCCCAGCTGGATCTGTTTTACGCTGCACTGCAGTAGGAACAGTGAGGATCCAGGCTGGATGAGTCACCCACTCACAATCTGCTGCCCTAAAGCCCTGCAGGCGTCAGCCACATACAAGACCCCACTGCTGTCCACGGGCATGCACGGATGTACATGCATCCTCACGTGCACGTCTGCACATTGGATACCCTTTTCTTTTCTGAGGAAAGAAATGCCTGTACATGCACACGACGAATTTAATCTAAAATGGACCAAAAAAAAAAGTCCCTGATTCTAAATTATTTGATTTAAGCTAAAAAGAGAAGGTTTCCTGTTGATTAATCAGAAAACTACACAAAATACACTGAGGGTAAGATGTGTGTAGAACTGATTAGTATTCAGCACACACACTGGGAAACCTCGACTCAAACCAGGGCTGACTGCAAAATAAAGGATTACTGCTCCACCGTCCACTGTAAGAAATGTACCCAATTTAAAATTTGTAGCTGCTTCTTGCTTCTACAAAACCTAAAGGTAACAACCCAAAACGTGCTTACTCTAGCTTGACAGAACATGGGTCGTATAACACTTTTTAAGCTGCTCCTCAAAGGTGTCTTGGCTTCGTTTTCCAGCTAACAGCCGAAGACATTGTTAAAAAAAAAATAATGGGCGACTTTTACTACCTGAGTTTACAGTGTGATGTGTCTCTGCAATCTGCAGGTATTCTACTGCTTTCATTTAAAAAGTAGGACAGGTTGTTTCTCCGCGCTGCCAGTAAATTTCCATGCGTATTTTTGTCACACTAAACAGACTCAACATAGAAGCAATTGTACATGGTGTTCACATAAATCTGAAGATATACTGAACAAGTGTTACTTTAAGCCCTAATTCATCTCTGTGATTAGATTTAATATCATTATATAATAATTAATGGACTGTATACGGCCCATATGGTGTTGATCTGCAGCCAGGCTGATATTTCCCACCCGATACTAAAACAGCATCTGATCTTATTGTATGAAAGTCTTGTAGAAATGGATTCATTTAGACATGATCGAGAGCAACTCCTTCTTCAGTATTTAAAGGGTTAGTTCACCCAAAATGAAAATTCAGTCATTATTTATTCACTCCCATGTTGATGCAATATCGTTTTTTTCCGTCCACAAAACCTTTCTGGAACTTTACAGAAAACAACTCCCAAACAACTGAAGTACATGGGAATGTTAATCCAAATCTTCGGGAGCCCTGAGACCCCAAATTGATTTGAAAAGACGTTATTTACACCCTTTTGAAAGCTGAAAGCTTCTCTGTAGCTGCAAAGCTGAAAGTGTTATTGTGGGGCCCGTCTGAATTGGGTGCACAAGCTCGACTGTGTATCGAGGTTGTAAATGACGTCTCTTCAAATCAGATTGGGATTTTGGGGCTTCCGCAGACTTGGATTATGCTGGACGAGATGTTTGGAGCCATTTTATGTTTTTTTTTTCTCCTTGTTTTTTTACATTCTACTTCAGTATGCTTCAACACTGTTCTGCAGGGAACTTCCAGGATCGTGGACAATGCACATGGGTGAGCAGATAATGACTGAACTTCATTTTGGGGTGTACTTATTCTGTCTCTCTCAAACTCACTAACATGACCTAAAAAAGAGGAAAAAGAAGTCACTTCAGACTAAATGGATTTAAACATGAGATGCATGAGGAAGCAGCCACACTTGTGAGGAAACTTGTAAGTCTTTTTCTGACATTGACAAGATGCAAGCAGCCATTTTACTTATATATAAATACTGCAGCACAAACCCCCCAAAGACTGTTTTCTCTCTCACTCTGGCACTTTCTCAAGCTTTGTACCATCCTCTTCATCTCTCATCTTTCTCCCGCAGTTTCTATTTAATGAAAATATTTCTGTCTTCCTGCTGGCAGCACACACTCACTCACTCAATTGAGATAAACATTCTCTCAGCAGCCTTAAAATAAATAGAAAAACTGGTATTCAGACTGGGGTTTGATTAAAGCATACAGACAAGCAGGACTGTGAGGCTTCAGGAGCTGCACCATGCAGTTTTCTAAACCATTAGTCGAGGGGATACAACCGGCCTACATCCATGCATGCACACGAGTCTCTGCATGGGAACAGAGCCATCATGAAAGTAGCATCTGCTCAAACCATGACTCATTTCACTCTGAGGTGGAGTTGACTTGTGACGTAATAAGCGAGCAACCGTCATCTTTGAAAATACGGCAGAGAGAAACACTTTGAGGAGGAATATCAGGTGTAAATTTTTAGAGCAGGCTGATATTTTTCCAACTGTCTCAAGGCATTCAAAGCTATTAGAGTGTAGAACAACACTTTATAACGTAGTCCACGGTGGGAATGAGTGATGGCATGCTGAATAAATAAATAAATATTTTTAAAACTCAATTTCTTGTGAACCTTCTGGGTTTTACCCTTCATGCCCCGTGCTTCCTTTCTTTATAAAATGGCCCCCGTTATTAATGCACCACTCTGAGCCCCGATGTCCTTGGGTGAGAGAGAGAGAGCGAGAGAGAGAGATGCCTGCCATCATAGACAAGTGTGATTGTGGTTGTGTGAAATAAATTACTCAGTGATGTATGTGAGAAGGTGAAACTGAGGTTGTGTAAGTGTGCACGTGTGGGAATCTCATAAATTCCCAGTGACTTCACAGCATTCTGCCTTTTATGAGCCATTTTTCTCGGCCGAGTGCATAAAGTCCATAATGAAGAAATGCCCCCGTGCAGGAGAGTGAGGATTTTTCTTCCTCCCACAAAGCAGATGCTGAACATTTAACTTCAGACAAAGCTGCACAGCTAATTAGCAATTAGCGGCACACAGGACTCGAAGGTCAACGCAGCATTTTAGGATGTGTAATCTGTTCCAATCTGCACATCAACCAGTGTGACAGTATCACGGCTTCATTTATTTACTGAAATGTATAATCTTGTGATTTTATGTCATCTACATTGAGAGATTTTGCTGCATGTAGCAGGAAGCCTGTCATTTAATATCTTCAATATTGGATGTTTACATGATTTTGGTTTGATTGGGAATTTCGATGTGTTTTATTTATTTTTACAGGATTATCTGAACATCATGAGCATTATTGCGTGGTTATTTTATCTGTTAACTGTTGCTCAAATATTTTTCACCCAGAAAACTTTCTATATCACGAAACACTTAACATTACACTCGACCATTACAGAGGATTTTGTCTGCATCAACCACGGTGATGGTGTCCAGAGTGGTGACAATGAGAGAAGAGGCGATTATGTAAAGTAAATGCCACTGAAGTAATATTTTGACTTTTTGGAAAATAAGTGTATTCATTTAACAGTGGGACCAGCTAGCCTAGCTCTGTCTAACAGAATCCACCTACCAGCTTCTCTAAAGCTCCCTAACTAACATGGATTAAGTAACTGGTGCCAGTCGAGGAAAATGGTACAGCTAGAGGTGTCGCAATATACTGATATTGACGATAATTGCTATATTTGAAAATTAATTATTGCTATTGTGTTAATTATAAACATATGATAATATTGTGCAATTAATCCAGCGCCTCTTAAATCATTTCTGTTTCTTTCCATTCACGCTTTGTTATAGAAAATTGTGATAATGCACCTCAACACTGGTAGTCACCCACCAATAAAACAGAAAAAAAAGGGGAAGAAGACGTAATTAGCTGGCTTGCTGCTGCCATCGCAGTGTGTGGTTATTACAGCTGCACAAGAAGATGACAGATGAGAGCGACACTACCCATAGATATCATAATAATATTGTTAATGTAAATTATTTGGGCCACAATAATCTTGTATTGAAAATCTGAAATCTTGACAGCTCTAAGATTTATTACTTTAAGCTAGAGCCAGGCTGGCTGTATCCCCCTGTTTCCAGCCTTTATGCTAAGCTAAGATAAACTAAGATAACTGGCTGCTGCATATTGTCCTTACAGATATAAGAGTCGTATCAATCTTCTCGTGTAACTCACGGCAATAAAGGGAACAAGCATATTTCCCAAAAATTCAAACTATTCCTTTAATGCTGATATTATTTCTGCCAAACTCATATCTGATTCTGTTTAATCCCTGGTCCCATCCCTTAATCCATGTGACCCGCTCTTCACGTGGTGGGGTGAGGGTACTGCTCAGGTTTGGTTGGAGGATGTGTGTGTGTAAATAGCCAGATTGCTGTTAGTCTGGGCCTGGATTACAGGGCTGTGGCACGGGAACAGAGGGGTTGATGGGAGCCTTCTGCCACTGGGAGTCTGGGGAAAAAGACTGTGTGTGTGTGTGTGTGTGTGTGTGTGTTGGGGGGACGAGGAACAGACGGCAGGAGACCACAGAAAGAGCTAACTCTGTGCCTAGAGCTGACTGAATCACATTGGGAATAAAACTGAGTAATGAAGACGGCGCAGTGTAAAAAAAATCTACAAATTCAGACGTATCCGCTGCATATTTACACACCTCTTTATTCATGCACACTCAGAGCCAAATAACTGAATGCATATTTACAGATATAAATGCTCTCATGCAGCCTCGCCTCACACACAGACACAGATGAATATGAGGCTGTTGAGGAACATCTGCAGTGAGAGAGAGGGTGAGGGAGAGGGATCTGCTAATGGGTGACAATAGACTCATCACACAGAATTAACACAATCTGTGCAGCCATCTAATGCCCCGCGTGGGCTGCTGTCAACTCCCAATCTGAGCTCCTGATTAAAACTGAGAAGTGTGTTAACAGCAGAATTGTGTTTTCGTTTTATTTAATCCGTAAACATAATGAAACTCTTCCAGGTCTTGTTTCTGCAAGTGCTGCTCTTCAAGAGCGTTCCTGGCTTTAATCATATACACAACCCTCTCGACTGTCAGAGTGTCACATTAACAGAAGCATAAATGACTCATGGCAGCATAAATTTACTAAAAATACAACACTAGACTTCATTGTGTGTCACCATATCGGATTCCAGCTGTTAAATTAACTCTAAGTTATTCAGGTCCAACATGCAATCAAGAGAGTTTAATATCTGCGGACGCTGACCTTCAGGAGATACGCTATTATGAGTGTCACAATTAAATCATTATTCTCTCCCATCTCAGTGACAACAGCTCATAAAAATGAGGAATGATGCAAACTGGAAGCTGTAAAACTAAGTCCTTGTTCGTATGACTCAGCCAGGCTACAGGCCTCCTGCTGTGTGACGCCTGAAGCTGCCTGTCAGTGTCACTGTGACTCACCCGCGAGACAACGGACAACCTCCCTGAGATGTGCTGGTGCTCCCAGCTAACACCAGAAATAAAAGTCTTCCCAAAGCCGTGGAGTTGGTGGGAGGAGGCCGCGGGGACGGATCTGCTCATACCTTTGACCATCAAGATCCCATTATGGCCAGCACTGGGACAGCTTCCAAAGCTAATGATGGTTAAACGCTTCAGTCTGAGCTCTTGGGAATAAAAATAAGACACTAAAATGGCTGCGATGGGTGGAGGAATCCTCTGAGTAACCTTGAAGTGAATATCCTCCCATGCATTAGGCCTACATCTAATAATAACAAATGATTCAGCATAATGTAACAGTCAGTTGAGGTATTCTTTAATAAAACATTTACTAACGTTATGGAAAAGGAAAGAAAGGTGGTTAGGAGAGGAGGGCTGGATATCGAACTGACCGACTTGCCTAGATACTATCTAGTAACATCAATGTCTTGACATTTGATACCAAATTTCAACACCTAAGGAGTTAATCTCATCGGCGTCAGTGAGCCAATAAGCATGCAGCATGCTTGTTGTGCCAAGATCCAATAGCGCTGCTGATTGGCTGTCTTGATGCATGCAGGAAAAACACTAGGTCACACCCAGAGATGGAGCTCACCGTGTGTATGTGTCATGTAATCTTCTGTAAAATGGATTTCATAAAATTGGTATTGAAAAAGTATCATTCAGGAACCGGTATCTTATCTTTTCAACGATCCCCAGACCTAAAGGATAGACAGTGGTACAACGGCCAGAAAGCCAAGCACTGCTGATGGAGCACTGGGACTATTCACACTTCAAACTAGAATGGCACTTAGTAGAGTGTATACCTCCGCCACGACCCGACAGTCCTCTTTATCCATATCAAACTGTGCTCACTTATAGATATCAGCCACATAAATAGGCCTCAAGATCCATGCAGTTTTCCTGGATAAATTAATGAAAAATGGTGAAAAACAAAACAAAACACGCTATCTCGCAATGTTAAAGGGATAGTTCAAATCTTTTGATGTGGAGTTGTATGAGGTATTTATCCCTAGTCAGTGTATAACCTGCAGTAGATGACCGTCAGCTCTCCCCCTGTGTGGAGAAGCAGCACATCATACTGCTGTAAACCCTACCAGCAGCAAGACGTATTTTAGCCACCTAAAGAATATATATCCATTTACGTGTACGCAATGTTTTGAACATTTTTGGCTCTTTACGTTGCCGTCAAACAGTCTTTTCCATTGGCACTACATTCTGCTTGTGCGTAGGAATACAGACGTTGAGCAGTTGAGTGTATGTAGCGCCAAAGGAAAAGGCTGTTTGATGGCAACGACAAGCCCCAAAAATTGCCAGAACATATGTACACTTTAACATATATATTTTCAGGTGGGACTTATTTTCAGTGGCTAAAATTAGTCTTGCTGCTGGTTGGGTTTACAGCAGCACAATGCTCTGCTTCCTCTGCTGCTTCTCCACACAGGCGGAGAGCTGATGGTCATCTCCTGTAGGTTATACACTGATTAGAGGCTCATCATACAACCTAAACTATGGCTTTTTTCAGGTTTGTTTTTGGCCTTTTCATGGCTTTATTGACAGAACAGCTTGAAGGATGAGAGAGGGGGGGATGACATGCAGCAAAGGGCCGCAGGTCGGACTCGAGCCCTGGGCCGCTGCAGCGAGGACAACGCCTCTGTACATGGGCCACACGCTCTACCAACCGAGCTACTGGGGCGCCCATGAAATATTTTAAAGAAAAAAATAAATCATGAAATCCATCTGTTAATGGCGTCTACTCTAGGCCAAGACCCATCCTCCATCCAAGTGTTGTGGAAATCCGTTCAGCAGTTTTTGCGTAATCCTCCTGACAAACCAACAAACGGACACCAGGAACCATATCACCATCAAAAGTGAGGTGACTCCCAGCACCCAGACCACACCCGTGACTGGAGACACAGATAAACACAACTGAACCCTTTAACTATGTAAAAACCAATTCTCAAATGGTAAGACGGACTAAAATACCCAAAAAATAAGATAAACCAAAGTGTCCAGGATGGTCTCAGACGCACAGAGAGAGTCTCCACACCTGCCCTCCATGAGCCGATCTCACCTGATTGGCTCCCACTATGAGCATGGATCCTACAGTCTCTGTGCTACAAATATGACAGTGAACACATCCTTTAATTCATCGCTGCTGGTTTCCCTGCAATAGGCGATAAATGCGTTTAGAGGGCGCCGAGGTCATGGCGTGCCGCTGCTGACAGGAGCGGATTTCCGCCGAGGCGCACTTAACGATTGCGTAACATCTTGCGCGTCGGAGTTCCCACTGAAGGAAACCACTGATTTAACACCCTCCTTCATCCAGGGGCGAACAAGCAGCCGCATTACGAGTGTGTGATCGGCTGCCATGAGCTGCAGCTCTGGAGGTTTCTCTGCGCGGAATGTCATCTGAAGGGTACTGAGAGGAACTGACGTCCCCCCGGCATCACCACCACCACCATCATCATCCCCGCTGTCGTGTAACAGCGAATAATAATCGACGTGAATCACAAACAAACCAAATTACAACACGAGGCTGCAGCGTAAAACACGAGTAATAAATTATTCTGTTGGTGCAATGCTGCAGTCTTTTCAGTGGAGTACGTTTCAGCACCAGGACAGCAGCGAGGAAGAGACTCGGAGGTTAACAGATGGAGCTCAACTACAATATGAGCGTGCGTAAGGGGATGATTTTAAAACAGCAACACGCGTAAAAAAAAGGTGAATCTCTACCATCCAAACGTGTAGATCTGGTGTGATCTGGTACTCAGGACGTCGAGTCCTCTTACCTGAGTGGCTTTGTGGAATTGCTTCTTCAGCCCCGCTACAGACATGGTCGCTACACGGTGGATCTAAACTGAGGATGTGAACTGGTGCTGCTGGGTGTGAGAGGAGGAAAATCTCGGTCCTAACGTGTTTCTGGTGGTGATCTTGCAGCCGTCGCTAAGTCCTGTCTACGCTGGTCTTCACCGGAGGGATCTCCTGTGAGAAAAAAAAAGGGGCTGATTAAAGTCCCGATCAGGCTATTGGATGTCAGAGCCACATGTCTAAAACGGCGCTGACGTCGGAGCCAGCTCCTTTTTTAAAGCGTCCGCCTACTCACAGAGGCCGGGCCGGCGCGCTAAAAGAGGCTGCTGAGGTATTTTCTAATCTAAGCTCGTTTAGGGACAAGGACGAGCTGGGAGAAGAAGACGGAGACTTTTAGTGTTAATCTGACATTAGGGTGAGATGATGCAGAGAAAATGAGAAGATTTACTTCCTAGAAAGAAAGACTGCAAAACAGACAGGTGTAGGAGCCTGTACAACCAGTGTACGTGCCTTCCCTTCTAATAAGACTCAATACTTCTCCAGCACCATGGACAGCACCCATCAACAGACGTCCCACTGCGCCCAGACTGACTTACTAACTCACTTCCCTCCTGTTTTCATCAGTGAAATTGACTCTACTTGGCAACAATAGAATAATAGATGAACACAAAGTGGGTCCAGATGCACAAAATGCTGATTTATACACAACAGGGGTGAATACAAGGAAAAGCAAAATGTCATGAAAATGTGCAGATAAACAAACTTTTGTGTAAACAGAAATATAAAATTAAATGGAGGATTTAATTGACTGTATTTTTTCAGTCCTTGTGCTCTTCACATAAATGAATAAGATAACATAGTTTTAATGTTGCTACACTGGATTTATGTCGAGATTGCAAGTTGTATTCTTTCCCCCCATTTATTTGATATTTTTGCTGGTTCAAGCAGGCTACCTAATGCTTACCTTTTGATTTTTGTACTTTATAGGACTTTTGAGGGACACTGAGAAGAAGCTTGTGCAAAATTACCTGCCGACATATACTGTAGATACTTTAAGTCATGGGTAACCACCAATTGTACGCAGTAAAGTGTGTTTACAGGTATTGGAGAGTACTAATGCATGTGGGAGAAAAGTAGTGTAAAGCCTTTTGTGGCTCCAGAGGAAGCTGCATGTAATCTGATAGATTCCTTCCAGTGATGTCACTCAGATGCTAAACTGCATTGTGGGTAACGGCAGGTTTTGAAACGCAATCCACTGGTCCAGCAATGCCCTCTTAAACAATGTTGGACTCATTATGGACAGTTTTATAGAAGATTTCTTTTTAATGTAGTTCTTATTCCTTTTCAAAACCTGGTGCCTACAGTACCCACAATGCAATTTAGCCACTGAGTGACATCACTGGAGGCAGTTCCTCAGATTACATGATTAGATTACTCCCTCTGGAGCCACATAAGGCTTTATACTACTTTTTTCACATTTGCACTTGTCGTCCCAAAGACCTATACACTTTAATATTCAAAATTGGTTGAGTTACCCTTTATCTGATCTGAATACTTCCTGTAAAATCAGATAACACCTACTGGTGTGAAACAAAAAGCAGGTTTGGCACGATATTGGGTGTCAAGGCCAGACATAAAACACGAGTGTGGCCACATTCATTCATAGATAGTACTGGATGCAGGAGACTTTTAGCTGATTTATTCGTCCACTTTTCAGCTACTCAGACCATTTATTTACTTACGGTTTATCTGGTAGGGACAGATACATCAGACAAACTGAAACAGCTGTCTAATGCAAGTATCAGTGTTTATAGCAGATGCTAATTTGCAACACCTCTTCCAAAAAGGGCTTTTCTGAAAATAAGAAAGTGATAACAAATTGACCAAACTCAATCTGGTCATAATAATATACAGTATTATTTAGCTGATATGATTAGGCCTAAACACCTGCAGAGTAAAGTCTGTGAATTAAAGCTAAGAAGTCACCTGCACGCATTCGTCAGCTCAGCGACAGCCCCACGCCACCAGATGGCAGGTCGATAGTTGGAGGACTACTCGGGCAGACAGTCAGAGACGCATCCCATATGGCCACTGATGCAGCCCTGGAATGAGACTCGCAGTCACGATCACCAGATAGGCTAACAAATCTTTAATGTGGTCATATCTGCGACTGTGAAGTGTCAAATTAAGCAAACTGAGGCTGTGTGTGTTCAAAGAAGCTCCCATGTAGGAAATGAACTGTAAACATTCAATGAGTCATGCAACATTTAGGAAATAGTGGAACGTTATCTTTTAATGTTTCCTTTCCTAAATATTATAAAGGCCTTTAAATAAACCTATTTATTTTTGAGCATGAGAAGTAATTTCAAGTTGGTGAAATGCAAACACAATATATGAAACACATCACCAAAATAACCAAAAAGTAAAGTTATGTGCTAAGATGTAAGACGATGCTGTTTGACCATTTGACAGTATGCGTAATGAATGTCTCTGTTGCATGTCAGCTGCAGATTAGACTGTGTGGGAACCATCCAAACAGATGTTCATATGCAGTCACAGTTCAACAAACACGACACATCTCCTTTGTAAATAGGCCTACATTTATCTATTAAACGTTTTATTTGTTCCTTCAGTGCAGACTTCATCACTATGACATGATTGCTGAATCATCTTGTTGTGCTTTTGTTCTGTTTATTTGTGTATTTTTTTAATTTTAGAAATTGTGTCCAAATCTGCACTCTTGTGATGATCAAATTCCACCACAGAGGATTATTAAAAGGCGAAGCTGGTTAAGAATAAAGAGAAACATTTGTTATGTTAGTGGCGCCATCGTGTGGACAATTCCTGGACATACATCCAGACAGAAGGAATTATCTAAAATGTTTCTAACAATTTAGTTAAAACAATTTCAATAAAAATAAATAAATGAATAAATAATGCTTTCAATTTAATTCCTAAAGGAAAAATCACAGAAAAATACAAGATTTCATAAAAGTTTAAGGTGGATTATGTCACTTTGGAAAAGAAATTCAAACTCATAAAGGTAATATATACTATATAAATGAGGAAATAATACAAACCTAGAAACTTTATTTGTTTAATATGTTCCCATAACTGAATAAACACACTGAAAATGAGGTCACCAGAGGTGTTTGAAGCTATAAAAGATGGCTACTTAAAACGGCTCTGGAAACATAAATAAACATTAAATTGTGCTTTCCTGCCATAAAAATCAATTAATGAAGATTTTGTGATTGAAATGTCTTCCACAAAACTACATAGTGCACCTTTAAAAACGTCTATATTTTAACATTTTACATGAGCAGCCTTAAATGTTTGGTTTTGTTCATTATACACATCTATACTCTGCCTGTGATGTCTTTCCACTGCCCAACAAGTCACAATCTATGATGCTCTGCTTCCACCTAGTGGTAAGAAAT
Organism: Pagrus major; assembly: GCF_040436345.1. Lineage (NCBI taxonomy): Eukaryota > Metazoa > Chordata > Actinopteri > Spariformes > Sparidae > Pagrus > Pagrus major. The sequence goes on from NC_133215.1 coordinate 13,737,624, forward strand.
GATGCAGCAATGATGATGTGAAAAAGAGTTTAAAAAATGCCATCAACACATCTGACTACGGTATGTTGTATTACTCAGATCAGACCAGCTCCACAGTGAAAGCAGCATATATTCGAGGATACAGCAGACATACTGTAGGAGTGCCATGAACACCAAATGTTTATTTTGTCTGAGCAGCTCTTATTGGCTCACAGAAAGTACGAGTGATACATCACACCGGCTGACAGTGACCTGAGTGCAGTCCCCTCCTCAGTTTTCCTGCTCGCTGGCCTCGGCGGGCAGCTCTGATAAAGTGCTCGGTCCCACGGCTCAGTGATCCGTGTGTGTGGCCCGAGGTGAGTTTCCATTTGTCTTAACTCATGACACAATAAATCTCACCTGAACCTTACAGACAGATGGAGGCTGAGCTCAAGTGAAATATGAGATTGTTGCCATTAACTGTATTACACTGACCACTAGTCTTGTTTTTGGCATCAAGAAGGAGTGGAAGTTGGAGTAGTGGAGTTTCTGTTACCGACATGTTCATGTTCTTTTATACAGCAATAGGGGCATGTTTTTGCAACATGTATGATGATGTAATTATTTATATCTGCTAATTTTTGTCTTTTTTGCAAATAACAATTTCTTTCAAAGCTTTTCTGTATATTTTTAATGCTGCAATTGCGTTAGAGTAAGTAAATATTTCTCACCTTCAGACTTTACCTTAAATGTGCTCTATGTAATTTGTATATGTGTAATTTGACGCAATCTTCATGTATTAATCACATTTTTATTGGCAATATCAGAGCAGATTGTAACGTGATGAGAAAAATGAGACCTTCCCCGTCTCTCTCGGTCGTGGCAGTCTGTGGAAGACTAGTCTAAGTTGTTTAATGCTGCTGGACTGTGGATTTCTCTGTGAAGGACTCGGGTCAAATTTTCCATGACAGTTCAAAGGATGTGACTTTATGCACATTCTCGAGTGCCTCGTCTCAGTGCCTCTCGGCTAACGACTGGCTTCCAGCACAACACAGAAGTTTCACAGAGCCCCTGTAAAAATATCATGACCATATCTGTCAAACTCACGTTCCAGTTCACCTTTAAATAACAACAAGAGCCAAAGTTACTTGAACTCGGTCACTAGGGACAGCAAGATGCTCCAAACCTGTGGTGGCAACCATATACAGACACAGGACGATATGAAAAATATCAGATTATCCTTGCCAAAATAACATCGTATAACGATTCACATTATCATCCCAAGGTAAGACAAAAAATATGAATAAAACCCTTCATATTGCACTAAACCATGTGGATTCAAGTCACCTCACATTTTATTAGGAAACAAATATTTTTCACTGCATCACAGACAGGACACACAGCTGAACGGCGGGCTCGTAGATGGGAGTGCAATACACAATGGGCAAGCCGTGCTTTCAGCCATGGCGACAGGCTTTGGATTTGAGAAAGACAGGAAAGATGCAGGCTCCCCCTTGTGGCAATTCAAAATAAATCAGGAAATCATCACAGGACTTGTGTGAGAATATTCACAACTATCTCAATAATGGAAAGTCGCCTTGATCAACTTGAGTGTTTTTAACTGGACCCGCGGTAAAATCATATATTGTCCCATCACTGCAACCAATTATTTTCCACCATGGCCATGAGGTCATAGTCCAGTGAGGCCCACAGAACTACACTGCAGGCAAAAAGCAGAGATGCAGTCCTGATGTCACCAAACTTAAGAAAGAAATCAGAAACAAATGTGTTGACTGGATGGTCAAACTCCCATGGCCCCCTTAAATCTTGCCTCCCAGTTTGCCAGAACTTCTTCCAGGCCAACTGGAAATCAAATTCCAACCTTAACATACGATCATGAGCTCTAGTAAACATGAGAATGAGATCGGAGGTACAAGTGGCCTCTGCATGGTGTCTGGGATCATGAGCTCCAGGCATCTGATGATCAGGAATCCTCTCAGTGGAAGCTTTTGGTGCTTGTTCATGTGGGATGAGACTACAGGGCGGACCCAGAACACCTGGCTTGGGAATGCCTCGGGATTCTTAAATTTACCAAGTTACCTCAACTAAATTGGTCTCTGTTTATGCTCAGGACCACCTGCTCTTCTACTCAGCTAGTTATGTTCATTGTCTGCATCTGTGACCTAAACACATGTTTCTGTTCACCTTTGAGGCAACAGTCAACAAAAAAACAGATCTTTTAAACATTACCAAATGGTCATGTTTATATGTGGTCCAAAACAAAGCCCCGAAGAACTTGTGCCTCAAGAAACAGGCAATTATATCAATGAGGAAAATGTGTGTTTAGGTGCAGATGGGAAAGACAGGATGGGCTGTGACAGCGGACCAGGGGTCATTTGTCACACATATGCCAGTCGTCTCACTGGAGACAAGCAACCAACACACAACAGGCCGTGGTCATGTGTTTTTGGGTTTGGTAAAGGCCTTCCAATCCCCACGCCATCCCATTCCACTCAAACATGCTAATGTACCTGCGCTCTGCTCTAATTGGTCCCAGTGATGCTCGCCCTGCTCCACCTGTGTTCATGGGAAGCCTCCAGTCAGTCCTGCAGTCAGGCCCCCGCCACTGTGTGCGAGCGTGCAGTGCTAATATTATGCAAACAAACACTTCTTTGTTGTTTGGCACTTCTTGCACCGACCCGCCACTGTGGAAGAAAGGGAGAAAGTAAGTAAAGGGAAAAGGAGAAAGGGAAAAGGGGCGGGTGAGTGGGGGGTGCTTGAATTCATTAGTGTGATTACCTGAGGTGTGCTACTTTACAGGGGGTAATCTGCCAGCCCGCTTCATACCCTCCAAACTTCAGCCAGTCCGCTAATGAGCGCTTGGAAAAGTTAGTCAAGGTGGAGAGGTGCTTTGAGGAGCTATACACCGCAGACTAAGGTGTTATTATATATGCTGGAGCAGAAAACAAAGGATGGCTGCCTGTTTTATAACAGCTAGGACCAATGAAGACTGTTTGAGCTGTTAGTTTTGATTCTGAGCGCACAAAACAAAATGGAGCTACGAACAGAGTGCCAATTGATGAACTTGGATCCTCAGAACAAAAAAATCCCCTGCTTAGATGCTTGGCAGATTTTAGAGCGTAAAATCTCTCACAACAATATACCGCACCCAAGAAATGACAGTTTGACTGATGTGTGATATTAGGAGCCACATTTTCTACACCATTTCAGACAACATCCCAGATTAGTCACAGGGACACCAGAGGGTTCAGGTAGTCGCATTGAAAGAGTCGCTTCTCTCTGAGGTGGTGTTGAGGACTGCAGCTTCCCTCCTACACTGCAAGAGAAGGTGGATTAGAGACCAGATCAACCCCTCTCTCATTCCCTCTCTTTTTTCTGCCCAGGAGCTCAGGCCATGGCTTTAGAGAGACAGCTGCCATGAGCAAGGCTTAGGACAGTCCACGGGGACGGAGAAAGTGTGAGTGTCAAAGAACAAGAAAAGTGCAGGAACAGCTTGGTTACGATGGACAAGACAAAGATGTGAGATCGAGGGAAGAGAAATCCAAAAGGAGAAGCCAGAGGATATATATATATATTTATTTATTTATATAGATATAGCTATATATCTATATATATAGAGAGATCCTGTAACTTTCCCCTTCCTCTCGCCCTATGCCTCTGCTTTATCACACAGCATCAAAACATAGCTTTAGTCCCCTGAGTGGCTGGCCTTTTTATCTGCTCCCTAGCTTCCCACGGCGGGCCGCATCCACCCATAATCTGCTGCCGTTTCATGTCTGGAGCGCTGTAGAGGAGGATAAGGGACTTGTTCAAGTGAAGATCAATGAGGTTGTATACATAGCATATGTGCATCAGGAGAGTGTGATTCCCTTTTTTCTTTTAAGGTGGCATCCAATCCTAATGAAAAAGAAAATCATACGTGGATGTACTGGAGGAGCCACTTCCACAATCTGAAAGTTTAAGAAATAATTATCCTTGACTGAAATTTCACACATCAGTCAGGAGTGAATACGTGGAGAGACTTCTGTCACATACTCTGTAAACAGCATCTACCTTTTGTTTCTGAACATTCCCCCTGTGGATCAAACATGATGGATAGACACAATGAAAACTGTAAACATGATGCATTATACATTTGTCAAAAACACATTTGGCTGTATGTCACAAGTACCTTGTTATTTAAGACAGTGCCAAGTGTCTGTGAAATCAAAGCAGAATGATACATTGGCAGCAATAGCCTGGGTGTGAAACTGTGTCAGTGAAGTAAGGGAAATCACCAGAGGCTGTTTTCTATTCACTCCACAGCTGGTTGACGAGATCTGCAAGGACTAATTGTGCATCAGTTGGAGGCTGCAGAAATGTTCTTTGTACTGTGGGCTACCCGCCTTCCCACCCAAGTGGCACGCACTCACACCACGGGGAACTTAAAAGTACAACAGAGAAGCCTTGGGACACACACACACACGCACACACAAGACAAACACACAGACACAAATCATCGATCGACCCCAAAGTCAACCCACGACCCTGACCTCTTCTACCCCTCCAGGAACAATCTCCTGCAGGAATCTGAGGAAAGAAAGACAAAAAAAAAAAAAAAGACCAGGAAGTTGGAGTTAAAAAGAAGTCGGGGTGAGAGAAAGAGATGAAGACAGAGGAAAAAAATGACACCGAGTTGATTGTGTAGAAGTGAATAAAAGGGGAAGGGAGGGAAAACTTTGCATTTGGAACTCCTGATCAAAGTAATTCCCACAGGAAACCTCTCTTAATGAGAGCTGTACAAGAAAAGAGGGGTGGAAGACAAGGAGAGAGTGAAGGGGAAGAAAAGAAGGGTATGGCAAGCCATTCCTGCACAGAAAATGAAGAGATGAATCATATACAGCGCCTAGTGGAAGACATGGGTGTGTGTGTTGGCTGGGTGGGTGTGGGGGGGGTGGTTGTTTGAAGGGTGTTTTCAAGATCGTTTTAACGTCTTCACTGAGGGAGCGTCAGAGGCAAGGCCAGGTTAATTAAACCCATGGGAGTACCAGCTGAGGGGGCCCGCATTTGAATATGTCACAGAAATAGCACGAGTGTGTCAGCCGAGGCCGGGGCTCGGCGAGCAAACATGTTGACTATGCATTACACGCTAAAAGGAAGAGAGAGAAATAGAGACAGTCAGACAGCGAGGGGTGGGGGCTCCCGGATAATTTGCGTGGCACCGATGCTTTGCTCTTCTATACCCAGCGCGCCACCGGATTTCTCTGAGTTATTAATGTTTGTCATTAGCCGCATTACGCTGGAGGACAGTGACTGCGGAAAAAAATGCAGAAATTTATATGGGACAAATATTGACAATAGCTGGCTCCTGGGTATTGGAGAAGAAGAAAAGATGCAAACTATGTTAATGAATGGTAATTAACCACAAGGGTTTGTCTCTCCTGGATCCCAGCTAAATTGGTCCCCGAGTTGCAGCTAGAGACAGTCCTGGCCTAATCCTTTATTATAAAAAGATAAAGGAAAACGACATCATTAGCATATATTTGAAGAGGGAGGGGGGATTAAAAAGTGGAATTATTTCTTTTTAATTCCTGAACGGAGGATTCTTCGCACCATTGTTAATTATACATAATAAAAAGAAAGGAGGGAAGTGGTGAAGAGGAAAACAAAAGCTAGGAGAGGTAAAGAAAGTAAAAAAGGGATGACTTGAAGGGATGAGTGTGTGGTCTCTTGTGTAGGATGCCAACTCAAGGACAGAGGAGACCTGGATCATTGTTTAATATTCAAAATGAATAATAAGAGAGGGAGGAAGAGGGAAACAGATAAAAGGGGTTGGAGGTAGCTATGTCAAGGATGGAACCACTCCTCTGTGCTGCGTGCCCATGTGGACCCTTGTTAATGATGTCAACAGCAGGGGTCACTTGTTACAGACAGGAACCATGCCAACAGTCAGCTGTCAATCAAGAGAGAGGTGCGAGAACCCTGCTGTCCACCAGAGCACCCTCAGTCACCATCGCACAGACCGGCAGCCCTTTGAACCGCTGGAACGAACATTTAGACACGGAAATCGACCATGAAATTCACAACCATAATGCAGTCTTTGAAGAATAAAACATTAAAGGCAAAAATATGTGAAATGGGTTTTATTTTCAGAGGAAATTTATTGTTATTTAACATAATTATCTATTAAATTATCAGCAGAACAAATACTTACAGAACAGAAGCTATAACACATTTTAAAAAATCCACAACAAAAGATATTTTCCTTCAGAAATAAATAACCTGGAGTTAGGGCACATTGGCACGTCATCACTAATGAAATACCTGCATCAGCCCGAAATGCACATTTCCGCCATAAGATGCGATTTAATTATGCTAACCTTTGAATGAGTAGTTTTTTTTAATTATATACATTTTGAAAATCATTGTATGTATGTCTGCATCCGCCACTGGGTCGTCACGATGAAAGTATGCATAATAATATGTTAATTCCACAACAGGACAGATTTGATGTTCTCTACAATTAAGTGGAAGAAAATATGTGCATATGTCTGTATTTGCATTGGCATTTAGACAAAATTAGGTGGAAAATATCGGCGTATTGGATATCAGCAGCAATCCAATATCGTGCATCGTGTATAAAATTCAGTGGGCTTCAATCACTGGTCTGTAAAAGCAGGTCTGATAAATGGATCTTACAGTGAATATTCTGCTCAGTGCTGCACTCTTGACTTTCTCAAAGTGTCGACTTGGCATTGCTAGGTCAAGTCCCTGCACCCTAAGGTCCTTGAGGTGCCAAATAAATTAGGTGGAGAGGTAAAAGAGAGTTTAAAAAAAGTCTAACTTAAACATTAGCGTAAGCATTTGCCTTATCACCCCAGGTCTGTGTTGAAAGTGGGGGAGAGTGGCTGCACTGTAAATTAGCTTGGCGCTAAAGGGCCCCTGTCTGATAGACGTAGTGCACTGAGCGCTAACACAGATGTCGAGGGCTCATTTACAAAAGCTGGGCTGCTGTGTTGAGCCAGTGGCCCAGAGTGAGTCGACAGCGCTTTTCTCACAAATATTGGTTCTGCTGCCCCGGCTCAGCTTGGCTCAGCCCAGCTCCCACTGAGCAGGAACCGGGGAGGGAGAGAAGGAGGGAGGGAGGAAAAAGAAGAGGATGACAGTTTTCCCAGCCTCAGCCCAGGGAGTCAGGCTTTTTCGCTGACTGGTGTTGCGAGCGTGGCCAGCTCTTCTGTCAGCACTTTCCTCTCCTTCATCTTCACGCGCACAGCCTCCATTAGCTGGCCGGCAGAGGGGATCTGCAGGGGAGGGGAAGGATAGAAAAAGGGTGTGGGGGCGGCAGAAGAAGGGGTTAGAGAAGATGAGGAAAACACACAAATGCACCACTATTAAAAAAAAGTCAGATTTTTGACACATGGCAGCATTTCAGAGAACCCATTTGCTGCTTTGTGAAACAACAGAACCTCAGATAGAGCCTGAGGACTTGTGAAACTTTGGAGGGACCGGCCATGTTGAGCTTTTTGACAAAGAAATTCACAAAACATGCAACACAGCAGTAGTTTGAACATCTAATAATACACTTGACTTTCTTCCATACTCAATATATTAATGTTTGATCTCTAAGTATTAAAGGATAAGTTCACATTTTACAAGTCTGTCTTAAAGCAACACTCACACGCGCCCTATGTGCATTCAAACAAGGGATGTCAGTTTCAGTTAACTGGTAACTAGCTGGTTAAATTTTAAGAAAAAAAGTGATGTGAAATGCAAGAGCGGCTTTAAGTGTTGATGGCGAGTTGGAGTGTGTGAGCATAACATGCCACAGAGTCTGATGGGACGCGCGTGGGAGAGTCAGCTGCTACAATGTTTTTGCCATGTTTGTGGACGCAGCCCAACACGCAGTGGTCGGGCCCACATGTCTTAACCACACTAGTCAGCATCTCAGCAAGGTTTTACGGACGTGTTCCAAACGGAGGCTCTGAGCGAGGAGAATACTGGACTTCCTCTCCCAGTCAGCACAAAGTGACAGGTAGTTGTTGTGTAGTTTTGATTTGTGAGAGCTCTCCAGCAGTCAGTGGTCAGAGCTAGCTCATCTGAACCAGGACAAAGTTAAAGCTAATATGAGCCGTCATTGGTGTAAGACTAATCAAGGCGGTATCTATCAGAATCTTTTAGAACAAAATTCCCTTATTCTGTTTAACTCCATCCCTTCAGTGCAGCTCAGCATGGAAACACTTAAGGAATGGAAAGAAAACTTGAAGGGAGATTTTGTACTAAAATGGCTCAAATGTTCTGATCTATGCTTGGTTTAACAAACGTAGAATCAATTTTGCGTCAAAAAAGGTTATTGGATTATGTCTTTCATCTGTCAGAAAGACATCTCTTTATGGCCAATTCGTACAAGAGGAATAATAACTCTTTTAATGTACATGCAGGCATGGAAGTGGTGTTTACGGCAGAAAAATGTCAAAACTATCCTTTAAGCACAGAAAAAGGCATCCATTGCTTTTTTTTGGTGGGGCTGAAGACACATTACGATTTCCCCAGCGGCTTAAGTTGATCACTCTTCAGCAGACATGCCTCAAGGCATAATTAAAACATCACTAAGCCTCACTGGGGACATTTACAGCATTGTTTTTACTGGACTGTATTTATGCTTGGAAGACGATGAGAATTGATGTCCACTTAATCATACAGGATTAAAAAGGTTGAGCATGAATGAACATACTATATGCGTTGCTTATTAGGTGTCGTGGAAATGGTTAAAAAAAGTGAAAGTAAAGAGGTGGACAGGCTTCTCCTCGGAGCTCTGGCTAATTTTGTTTTTCCTCTGAATCGACACAAGGATTTTATGGTCATTAGGGCGCCTGATCAAAGGCAGGCATTCATACTGTATCACCCATAAATATTCACTTCAACTTATGTGCAGCCCTTTACAAGCGCCTTTTTCAAGCGGTGGGAAACAAATTCACTCCCAGAGCAATTTCCCAAGTCACATGGCACGAGATGAGAAGTGGACTGGCCAAGCTGAAAATAGTGACTTCAATATCATAAAATCTTTCACTTTTTATCTCTTAAAAGAGAATGTGAAAACATAAGCTATTGAACCATACACTAAGAAACTGGCTGACACAAGTCTGGGGCGCTGTAACAAACTTTACTGAATAAAATCTACATCGGGGAATACAAGGCATCCCGTTGCTTTGAAGTCATTAACTCACTAACTCACAACACATATTGGAATTAGGTTTGCAGCTGACATGTTTTAAGGACACGGCAAAGGACTGTGATGTGATTTGAAACCATCTTATCAATTTTCCAATACGTCTGGAGAGCGGGAACCTCAGAAACTCTCATACAAAAACACACACAGCCCCCCCCCCCCATGCCCCTTGACACCTCTCTCCTCTTCATTAAAGGTAACAGGAGCAGGGAACACAAGGCCCCATGTGCCAGGAAGTGTGTGTGTGTGTGTGTGTGCGCACTTGAGCATGTGTGCAGTGGGGAGTCAGTTCCAGCAGCAGTGGATGCATCAAACACGCAGCGCTATTCCTCAGAGAACCACTACACTGAAGTAACTGCTGAGACATCTCCCTCTGCCTCCATCCCCCAGGGAGAGTTCACTCTCTCTGTCTCACACACACATTCACACGGGCGCACACACATACACACAATTTCCCAATCAGCTAATTGCACTTAGAGCCACTAACTATGCAAACAAACCCCACTAAAATAGAGACATAGCCACAACACAAGGCTCCATGGGACAGCAAGGAGGGAGACTGGATCATTAAAAGCACCGATATGGGAGTATGGGTAAACAACACTAACAGGTAAACATGATCTAGATAAACCGAACATGGGTGGAATTTAAGACAAAAACAGATGTTGAAAGTATGAAAGAAGTCTGTCATTTTAAGTCTTTATCACAGAGAGTGGAAAGATGACAGAAAATGAGGGAAAGAAATGCAACAAACACGTCATTTACACCTGCTATCAAAATGTGATCTGTATCAACGTAACATTGATACAGATATTTGTTTTAAGGTTACATAAAATAAAGTGTATTGTTCAAATTTAGAGAAAGCAAGTAAGGTTCAAAGAAACACACCTCTAATTACTATGTCTATTTTGCGTCATGAAAGTGCAAAAAATATGCGTTATTCAACAGAAATGCATGAAAAAATGAAAGCAACAACTGTGTGTGCAATGGTGCGTGGGCGTATAAACTATCTAGTCAGAGTAGTGAACATGCTGTTGCTGACAATATTTTTTATACAAAGAAAGGAATAACTTCGAGTATTATATCTGCTGGATTTACAAGATGAGCCAGACAATTGAGAATTCGTTGTAGACAGCATTTCAAGGTTTATAATGTTTCCCCTATCTCAGTAACTCACAAAATTCTGATTTTTTTGAAGCGAGTCTAGGGCTGATTCGTCGCCACCTCATGTTACTTAAGCTCAGGATTTGTTCCGGAGGACAGAGATCCAACATCAGTGAGGATAATGAGGACGAATAAAAAATACCAAGTCTAAAAGCAAAGGCAATCTCTGATTGGTGAAAGGTGCCCAGCCGGGCGTTGTAGTTCATGATCAGTGTTTGAACCCCCAAACCCTAAGTGTCCCTCTCAGTTCCTTCATGAGAAATCAAAAGCACAAAAATTGAGTAATGTACAAGCACAGGCACGACGGCACCACCATCTTCAATAAAGTCGATGTGAGTCACCCAAGTGCAGTGAGAGAACTTTTTCATCTCTTGCTTGATAAATGATTGTATTGCATTTGATAAAATACCTCTCATTCTGAATCATCTCCCAATAGTGTGTGACTCACATCAGCAGATTCTGGCGCAAGAAAAAACAAGCACTCACACACAGGCTCACAAATGGGACAAGCAGGACTATCATTCCCTTTCATCTACCTGCCACATTTGCTGGGGACCGATACCCTGAAGGATGGTTGGAGGTGAGCTGCGATGCAGCTGCTCAACTGGATCCCCTGGGCTGCTTAAGGCAGTGTTAGGAACTGGGACTAATGTTATGCTACAGTTGATTTAGCCGGGGCCCCTGTCCCCTTTGGCTGAGTTAGCCAACACCAGCAACACAGCCGCTGTTTTGCAAGAACCCCTGTCCCCTTTGGCAACACTAAAAAAGCTACTGTTGCATTAAGCCATGCTAACTCGCATCCATTACTATTCAACAGGCCCTGCAGAGCAGACCTTTTGTCTAGGCATGATTTCATGAACATGTTTCAAAAGTGAACTGACATATAAAGCCACTGACACTGACAAGTGTGTGTGTAAGACCATGTGTGTGTGTATATGTGTGTGTGTGTGTGTGTGTGTGTGAAGACCAGGACAGGGGCTGCAAGCAAAAGGTGTTTTTAAGAGCCAATTAAATGACATTGCTATTCCACAGCCTGGGGCAAACCTCAAGGCAAGGAGCAGCTCAAAGTTGCAGCACTCCCGTGACCATTGTCTGGCAGTGGCATCACACACAGCAACTTTTTTTTTTTTAAAAGATCGATCATTCCAGCTCTTTTGTCTTCTCCCTCGGAAGAGGTTAGCGCAATTATTTCCAAGGGCCCAATTTGTGAGTGGTTGTAAAGATTGTGTCAGGCTGCTGGATATCTAAATGAGTAAGAATGAAGAGGGAGGGGGAATCAGAGAGCATAAAAGAGATATAAAGGGGCAAACCATCCAAATTTGCAAGTCACTACTGAGTGTTTTTTTTCAGTTATTCACTAGTTTACCACCTTATCAATATGACTGTAATAACTGGGTGTAATTGGGTGAATGTTGCCGCTTACTACAATTTTATACAACAGAAGCAACAATCTGGATCTTCAAAAGTGTGACAGGAGTGTCTACCTGTATACCTGTAACAACATCACAACTTACATAGAGTTTGTATATTTCTTCTGTAATAAATAAGGATACACTACTGGTTAGTTTCATATTAACTGTAACACAGTAAGGTTCTGGATCTTACTGCTATGACAGGAGCGTTTTCACAGTGGTGAAGGATTGTTGCTACTAATCACTGTCCCTGGCTGGTGAGCTGTCTCCAATCTAGGCCACTATTCAAGGTAAGGGAGAAGTAGTTACAGCAGTTCTATCACAGAGGGGGAAAACAGCTCTTTGATCTTTGATCTTCTCACTTTTGTTTGAAAATCAAATTTATCAAACGGGGGAATAACAACAACAACAGCATGATAAATAGATTAAAAAAAAAAAGAGCGCACAAAGGCACCACACTAAAAAGTCTTGCATTTGATTATCTCTGATAATGAATATGTCACATTTGCAAAGAGGGTGCTCAGGTAAGAAAATCACTAACGCACCGACAAGCCTTTTCTCTCTCCTTCGTAATTACCTACCCCTGCAGCGGAGCAGATCCCTCTCTTTTCTCCCCTTTAGGCCACTAGAGACTGATATGAAAGGGAATTGGACACTTGGGGCCACAAATACTGTAATTAAAAATCTCTCCTTTTCTTGATACGTTGTTTGGAAACATTATTTCAATGCGCAACATGCATTTGTTAGGGATCTGACCTAAATACACCCTAGATTAAACACAGGAACGCACCGGGTCTTTGTTTCAGGTTCCTACTCATTAGGTGTGAAAATGAGGTGATTCAGGCACGATTGGGGTATAAATATAGAAAGGTGATATCCATACAAAAGAGATGCAACCTTTAGGTAGAATTCAGCAATCAAGAGCACACCCGTGATTAACTCTAAGGCTCATTGGCCGGGGTAATGTACTGGGACGCAGTTACAATCAACAAAAGTGGCTATGCCTGCAGCAAACTGTCACAGACAAAATAGGAAGGTGCTAAGAATTATTGCCTTTAAAGGGTTGTTCACTGACATCAGGGAATTTAACACATATAGTCACCTATTCGCTAAGGAAAAGTCCACTATGCTCTAAAAGACCAACTTTTGGTACAGTCAGACTGAGTAACCTTAAAGCTCTAAAATATCACGATAACTCAAGATCTTATTATCATAATAAGATTATTCACCTGGCCTTTTTCAACTGATCTCTGAAAAGTTGGGCTTGCTTTATTGTAGCTTGCCTGCTTAACAAATCACTGCAACATTTTAATGGCAAAGAAACAGCCCCAACAAGCTGTGTCTGCTCTTTCTATTTAAGGGAAATGCAAGTTGAAGATACTGAAAAAGTCACAGTGATCTCTGGTATTAACAACAACTCTAACACCAGCCTCCTCCTGGGAACCCCCCTCCTCGTCCCCACCACTGTTCCAGTGACATATTTACAGTACAAAGGCTCAGAGTCCCCTCCACGCACATACAAACACACTTACAGAGGCGGAAAAAGAGTGGCTGATTTAATTAGCTCAATCATTAAATGAGGCTTAATTAGAGTCACTTTCCTTTGGAGAGAAGTGCGGGACTCAGAGCTGTTCCTTGTCATTACGGAGGCATAATGAGCCACACAACAACACACTACCCGTCGCCCTCACAGCGTCGACAACAATAGAAACTTTCTCAGTACATTAGCACAGCGAGGCATCGAGCCTTTGATATGTTTAATACAAGGGTTAATGATGTAATACCCAATGGAAGTGCCAATATGGTGAAAGGCTTTGACAAGAAGTGGCGTGAATAAAGTTTGTTATTTAACTTTGGATAAATGCAGCCATTTACTGCGGTAGCAATTGGCTACAGGAACCCCTCCCCAAAGTTCGATAAGGGTTTGAAATTACAGGAGTGATTTGAGCCCTGTAGTCCATCCATAAACGCCTCTGATGTTTTATAACAAGTCCAGTCCAGATTATTCCGGCCTGCCTCTACTACTGCCTTAATGTAATGTTCACCTGCTTGTTATAGTTTGGAGGCTGATAAGAAGTGATGCTTGTACGTCTCCCTCGGGTGTGATTGCGAGGTAAATATTAGCAGGCCCTCAGCGCCACCCCATACCAGTAAACCAAACCGCTGTCCTCTCATAAAGAAATCAACAGAGTCAATGACTTTTTAAATGTTATTATGCTGTCATGAGGCTTGAGATGGGTATGTGCGTGTACAAAATGAGTGTGAAAAATGATCTGGAGGGAACGCGTGTGTTTGCATGCATGTGCACACGCTTGCATGCACATGCTCCTCCTGTTCATTATTGGCCAGCAGCAGAAGCCAGTCATTTCCCTGTCTTCATAAAGACTTGGCCCATTAAATTCTACCTCCAGTCAATAATTAGGACTCCACAAATAAACCAAAGGCAATTAAATCAATGCTTCCCCGGGCCGGTGCCTGGACCCCATGGCCCACATGGACACTCCATCTTCTCTGCTGGCCTTATTCATGGCGGGTTGCAGTGGAGCCATACAGTACACCCCCTGGCCTGCTCATGATTATTAGATAGCACCGTCCCTCGATCCTGGCTACGGAACGCTGCTCATGGTGGCTCTCCACTGAGAGGCGTAGGGTTTGATTTCATTAACTCACCAGTGGAGGTGAGAGACGAGGAAATGAATGCAATGTTTCATTTGGCTTTGAGTGGACATGCAGGGCAGCGGTGAAATGTATGCCACTTCTTTGGCATGTGGGGAGCAGTAACTCAAGACCTCCACGATCATGTATCTCCATTCCTGCAACACAGTGTGCCAATGTGTCTCTCTTTCTTGTTATGTTGACATGTGGCAGAGCATGACAGTGATGGCGAACAATGGCCCTCACACACAGACACACAGATACACACATACAGACCACTTGTATGCTGTGTCAGACGTGCACATACACACACTCAGAGTGAGTGATGGGTTTGCTATTGACAGGGCCACTGAGATAATAAAGTGCTGTCCCACTGGCAGCTCCATTAGGCACTGACAGTGACAAGATGAGGCTGTCGTGAGAGTGCACACGCACACCCAAGTATGTACACATACACAGACATACACACAGACGGACACATCCTCATCCTCTTTCAGTGACAGCCAGCCTGTTAAGGACATGGATCTCACTCTCATCTTTCCTTTCACCGGGTCTATTTCTGTCTCTGTGTCTTTTTAATCCGAAGAAGTGTGTGTGAGTGCAGCTTGGGGGTAAGATCATATCACTATTAGGGGAGTGTGTTATTAGTGTCACAGGCAGGGTGACAGGCCAGGCCATTCCACTTCACAGATGTTCTGCTTGGTGAGCCCTTCATAAGCTATGACAGAGAGTAGAGAGGCAGAGGGGGTACAGTATGAGAGTTCTTGAAGTGTACTCCCTCACTGAGAAAACGCTCTCTTCTCAGCACCAGTGGACATGTGTAGTACAGGCACGTTATCACAGTGGCCGCAGAAACGTCAAATTAGGAGATCTACTTTACAGACAGGCGCTTAAAGTGTCTTCATGAACCCTTCCCCTGGTCTTTAAGCATGTGAGTTTAAGATGAAAAGACACACAGGCAGAGACAGTCTTGTGTCCCCTTGATACGACAGTACGCTTTTAAAAACCAGATGAGAGGAAACTGCGAGATAGAGAGAAGAGGAAAACTGAGAAATAAATAAATAAACAGAAAACAGAACAAGACGGACTTGAAAGGGGATAGAAAAAGTCTGTTGCAGTGAGGGGGGATGACTGCGGAGGTCCCAGCGGTCCCCACAGGGACCTAGGGGCAAGTCTCAGCCTTGTCATACTCCGCTCTTCTCCTCCTCCACTCCACACAGCAGCTCCAGCCCCCCCTCCCCGTCCCCCCCCTCCTCTTCCACCACCCCTGTTCAGCCCACGGAAAACGTCGATAGCAGGCTGCCGGTGCCGAGGTCTCTAGTGGACACTAGCTCATTCTCCTGGCATCGACAGGCCCGCCAAATCAATATTTAGTTCCCCACTAACAAGCTGCCTCGGGGTCTGAGCCAGAGAGAGAGAGAGAAAGAGAGGGAGAGAGAGAGAGCTAGAGAGAGGAATGCAGGACAGTGGAAGATGGCAGAGAGAGAGACAGAGAACAGGGACTGAGAGCTGTCCAGCTAGAAGGGAAAAACATGGATTCAGTAGAGTGTTGTGTGTGTGTGTGTGTGTGTGTGTGTGTTAGTGTGGGAGGGGGAGAGGAAGGTGGAAAGGTCAGAAGAAGATCTGGGGAACAAGAGAACAGTGTCTGGTGTGTGTCGTGGTGCGGAGGCGACGCATGAGTGCCCGCGGCAGCCGCTGACAAGAACACAGACAAGACACACACACACACACACGCACTCGACACTCTCAATCATACACATATCACAGCGAGCAGACGTTGACAGCACTCGAGTAAAGCTCCAGCAGAGCACTCACAGATGAGTGGCTGTGCACACAAAGACTCACGCACACACAGCGAGGATGTAGTTGGCTTTCTTTGTTTTATCTTTTTGCATCACTGTTTTTTTCCAGAGCTTGGAGCAGGACATGCTGGAATGGGAACTAAAATTCATCGTTCATTTATTGTATTTGGATGAAACTGGTGTCCAAATATTTCTACAGTGAAGACTGACAAAGCAATCGTCAATGTTAAAGGCTAAAATATTTTGTATAAGACGTATCTTGATAAAAACGTCCAACCATTGTGGAAACACCTAGATTTCAAGCTAGAAAAATCAAGGCTACATTCAATTCCACAAAAAAAAAGTCTAAAGCCGCTTTCCATTTTAATTATTTTTGGTCAGATACACAGAGTGAAACAATCATTCAGTCCTTAAATAGGAATGATTTAAAACTAATTATTTTGAACTAAATCAACAAAGTAAAGATTAAACATATTCTAAAATATAACACCTTACACTCTTAAACTTAAAAAAAAATCTTTGGTAATAATAACCACTTTTAACAATATATTTTATAGCTTATTCAGAAATAGATGTTATCATCTGAGAGAATATCTTCACTTATTGAGATTATATGAATATGCAGTTTAAGAAAACCATTTTTTTTCTTTTAATTACTCTTTGCTATGAAATAAACCATGAAGTGTTGCATCTCCATAACAATTAGTGCTGTACCCAAAGTAATTTTCCTTTTACGTTCGAAGCTTCTATTGAACTTTTTGAATAACGTGCTGAATGTCTGTCGTCATATTTTATTATGTCATCACCTTAAAAAAATCTCCAAACAAATGTGTGTGTTTTGCAAGGGATTGCTGAATAGACATGCAAAACAAGCATTCAAATGTTAACAAGAATTTGAATGTAAACGTAATGAATGAAGCTTCAAAGTATTCGGTACAGCCCCGATTATAAGGCTCAATATGCGTCTCAATCCTTTCCAATTTTCCCATGTCCCTGACACTGAGTGAGTGACTGAGAACATGATAAAATAGTGGTATATAAGAGTATTTTTGCACATTTCTTGAGAATTTGTTGTTTTGATAAAATACCATTCTGTTTCATTTCTATTTATTTTTGTTACCATAACCTTTAAAAAGAAAACCTTTTGCCAATTTAGCAAGTTATTTTTTTTGACAACATCAGTTCTACAAATCTACACCTCAATTAAGAGCTGTATTAGTCTAAAAAAATTTTTAACTACAAAGAGAGGCTGCTAATAGGTTGCACATGAGCTGTCATCCCTGTGTATTTGCAGGAATGAGTAATGTACAATCATTAATGATGATGAAGGGTGAGCCTGACCTTCTGCTGGAGGATGTGGTTGAGGTGGTCCAGCCACTCCTGGTCTCTTGGACTCTCTGAATGGGCTTCTGTTCCCTGCAAACAAAACAGCAAATATATATGTGTTTAAAAGACCGCATGGAGACAGAACTCATACATCTACATGATTTCTGTGTCAAGATGTTTAGAGAGAATACCTCCAATAAATCCAAGAATTCTTAGTGTTTTCTATGTGGATAAAATGAGCAAAATCTCAAATGAATCAGACTGGAGGTATACTTGATGTTTCTGGAGAAAACCTGCCACTGTATCTTAACATTAGCTTGTGTGAGTCTCCTGCTTCAGGGCAGAATTGTAGCATCACATCATCCAGGACCTTGAAGAAACTCTCTGGAGACTCAGTGGCAAGTTATGTCAGTGTGCGTTTGTATGCTACTCATGTATAAAGACCTAACAGGAGTGGTAGCCTTGTTACTGCTAATGATGATGGGTGAAGAGCGACTGCGTGGCCATGTACACCTCAGCACTAGTGTGTTACCTCTTCCCTTCAAACCCCAGGTGTATCTGCTCCAAATGATGTGACGAGCCTTGTACTGCCTCACAGGGACACGGGGAGGGCAGAAGGTGGGGGAAGTGTGTGTGTGTGTGTGTGGCTGAATATAAAAGTTCCCGCACTAGCAGACTGGTGGACCTAACGGGCACGTTCCTGTGAAGTCTGGGCTGTCAAATGCCACAAGTCCGCATGGAGTAATCTTAATGTGAACTTTGAAAGAGTCCACTTCAGGTGATGACTTCACATCACACCTATAGTCATAGTTATGTCAACCTGAGTCAGACAGACAATTGCTGGCTTTCATCCTGCTAAGAAAATAATTGGAAGACCTATGCTTTAAATAGCAATGTAAGTTTCAAAGTCATGGGAATGAATGTGAAGCGTATCAATCATTACATTCTCTAAGGCTTTTTTGGGGCTTAGTTGTGAATATCCGAATCGTCAACATCAGCCACTGTCCCCGCCTCCAAAGTCTCAATACTCTACTAGACAAGCGAGTGGTGAGTGATTGCGAGCATGGAGGTTCAGGCTCGAGCTCATCAAAGCCCCCGTGCTCACAGGAATGAATTTGTGCACATGGGGCAGAACTGCTCCCTTGCTGGTTTTTATGTTGAGATTACTTAAACACCTGAGAGCACCTTAATTTGTTGCTGTCATTCAAAACCTTTTGCCTCTTTTTCTCACGCAGCCGACGCAATGTCTTTTTCCTCAGAATACTGATTTGGATTACCATGGCAACGATTTGTACTTTTGTACTTAAATGAAGCAGTATGCTTTACAGTAGTATTTGGGAAGGAGGAGAAAACTGGACAAAAGTCAAAACTAGGGCTGTACGATAAGGTAACAATAAATAAAATCACATTGTGATTATTAGAGATATTTTAATGCAGATATTTCAATTGTATGATTCAAAGTTAGTGGGATTGATAATTTTTGCATCACGATTTTCATTTTCACTGACAAAACTATTAAAATCATGATGATTGCTGCGGTCTGTACCATACAAACATCTCGAGAACAAATGTTGTGGGCAAGGGCATCTCTGCAACATTACACTACTTCATTATAATGCTGTTTTGTCATGTGTGATATGTGTGTTCAATTAATTGTGCAACCCTCTTCAGAACAATTCAGAAAGATACCAGTGAGTGGGCTGGGATGATTAAGATTTTGGCCTTGGTCATATGCAGGGCAATAAGTGAGGTCACGTTTTATTCCGTGGTGGCACAGCATCTAAACTACCTTAACCCGATGACTGTGAGAACTTCAGACTTTTCAAAGTATGTATCACAAAAGTCTGCCAGGGCCAATTCTCCAGATCAACATTTGGATTAAGCGTGTGTTTCTTCCTGCTTCTCAGTACCCTCTATTTGAGATCCTTGGTGTTTAGCAGTATTCTAGGCTAATTTCAGCATTTGCCTAATTGTGACTGGTGCTCAGAGTAACTCAGAAGTAGACACCGACCAGGGGGAGATGTATAGTTATATTAGTGAGAGAGAAAAAGGGGGGTCTTCTTGCGACTACCGCCTTCAAGCCTCCCGTAGGGGTGAACACAGTGTGTGGAAGAGTGTGTGTGTGTGTGTGAGAGAGAGTGGGTGTGCTTGTCCACCCTTGGTAGATATATAACAAAGCACTGACCCTCCATTAAACATTAGGTGCAAAACAAACTGGCCTGGCAATTATAGCCTTATTACATCTGGCTCATTAACTCCTCAACAAGTTGCCCAGCGAGCCTGGAGCCGCTCAGCCCTCTCTGGTCCTCTGCTGCATGCTATAGAGAGGATAGAGGCAAATAATAATGCAGCGTGATACATGAGTGTAAGCATGTGTGGAGTAGTTATGATTGAGCACGCTTACACGCAATCTTTGCATCTGTGCACACAGTACAGTACATCACATTGATTTTGTGTGTGTTTGTTTGTGGGTGTGTTCAAGGAAGCAGCTTTAAGTTCCTGTATGACTTTTAAAAGCTTTGGAAATTAATTCAAAAATAGTAAACAGCAGGTGAAAATAATTCCCCACGCCCATGAAAAAACTGAAAACAAGGACGCTCTCACTTTCGGTGCTGTGCTGTCTGTAACTACAGAACCAGCTGCACATATAGCTTTGTCACAGCTGCATTTCCTTTCCTTTCCTGGGACACATCAACAAACCAAGACTAATGCTCTGGAGGAAAGAAAATATCTAGCCTTTGGAAAAAGATGGTGGTCATTACATCTGTTCCCAAAGTTCTCCTGAAATATAACCGCAACAAGGAATAATTCATTAAAAAAATTTGATACGCTTGAAATTCAAAGATGCATTGATTTCAAAGGGGGTGCCCTACAATGTGAACAACTTCTGCAAATATTGTTGACAAGAGAGATCTGCCAAACTAAAGAAAAGTAGCTATGTTGGCAATGGAGTATTCTCATTTGAAAGTAAAACTGAAAAGTAAAAGCAATCCCATTGAGCCCCGAGCTCTCATTCAGCACACGAGTATCGCACAACCAAGTGAATAAATGAATACACTTGCTATGTGTTGGACTTGTTGAAGACTGCTGGGACATCCTGATAACCTCATGTCACGTCTTCAAGTCCAAAGAAAAACATACGATCTACAAAGGTCTCGCAAAAGCTTTGTACGCTCTTTGAGTGGGTGGGGTGGGGTGGGGTGAGGGGAATAGGGGTGTTGGGGGGGTTTACAATCCTGAAACAAGTATCATGAAACTTCAGCTCTGTTACAAAAACTATATAATTTTTAACATTGTGGCAACCATGTGTCACAAACCAGCTGCAGTTCAGATTTTGATATTTGCACACCATAGATCCATTATTTTTAGACAGTTCACCTCAAACCATAAATACTTGTTCGCACCTACTTGTAGTGCTATTTATCTATCTAGATTGTTTTGGTAAGAGCTGCTGAGCTACTGAGACATTGGCTGTAGAGATGTCTGCATTCTGTCGAACATAATGGAAGTAGATAGCACTCAGCTTGTGAGTGCCATGCATTTGAACAACTCAACAGCAATGTCTCTTTCCAGAAATCATGATCGGCCACTCAATATAATCCACAGAACTACTTGCTGTGAGCAGTTTCATGTGGAAACTCTTTTATTTCTGCCAAGCTACACTGCATCACAGCGCAGAAGGAAGCATGCATCTACTCATAGACAAGAGGCTAGCTAACTGAGCTAGCTAATATTACAGCTCAGCGGAGGAGAACGCCATTCAATTTACATCCTGCCTTGCATGAGAATGAACCTTTGTCCAAGGGGCACAATGCCTTCTGCGCCTTGACAGAGATGGTCAGTATACTTGATAGAGAGAAAATAGTTCCTACGTTAAAAAGCTCAACGACAAGGTTTGTGAATTATCCAGAGTAAGAGACATTGCTGTTCAGTTTTTCTAATTGATTTTTTTTGGGCTATTAGCACCACAAGCCAAATTCCATCTAGTTCCACTTTATTCGAGAGAGGAGAGACATCTCTACAGCTGATATCTTCGAAACTCGGCAACTCACACTAAAACCTTCTAGAATGATAAAGAGCATGATAGGAACGAGGACAAATCAGTGGTTTTGATTTTGGGGTGAACTGTCCCTTTGTGCCAGGTCTACGCAGCTAAAGCATAGTTACATTCAGGCTTGTTCACGTAGAGTGTACTTATTTTCGATCCACAAAATGCACGTGATATGGCCCTCATTTCTACACAACCCCCAGCTAAACACACAGGCGGATCGTGTAGAGAAACAAACCATTTCTCTTGGGTTCCATTTCCAACATTCAAAATTACACTCGGTAACACATAATCACACTTGAAACTGTTAACTTCACTCTGTGACACAACATTTATAATTCTCTGGTGGGTGCGTGCATTCTCAACAGCGCTGTGATCTATGAATGTTCAATTAACAAAACAGGAAAAACACACCCACCACATTAGGGAACCAAGCAGCCTGTCATTAACCACCATTAATACGACAGAGAAAACAAGTGATGAGGAGAAGAGAGTGATTTTACCCACAGAGGTTTCAGCTCTGATGAGGGGGACTTTTTGTCAAGTGAGAAACCGTTCCCTGTCATCTCCTGGGTGGAGCTGGGCTGCAAAGGGCTAAAATTGGTTTCAAGTGTGAGTAAGTGCCTGGTGCACCCTCTCTCATCTTGTGATAGATGGGAGGAAGTCCCCGGGGATGGGAGGTTGATTGTAACATGGGGTTGCTAATTGATGACATGGCTGGGTATGATCTATGGGAGAGAAAGGGCCCACCAAGTTGGAAAAGAGTGTGAAACTCAAGACTCAAGTCAATAGCAAGGATTTTCAGTTCAATGACCGCTTTCAGTAGAAAGAAAAGAGTTGTACTTACTCAACTTGTGCCATATTAAATCTTATATCAAGTCGACAGGTGCTGCAGGTGTTGGCAGGTTTTTGATCTTGTCGAGAGCGAGAACGCCGGCTTTAAACATGAAGCCACATCCTTCTCTATTGCACTGCAACTTTCTAACTTATTAGTGACATGCCTCAGTGTGTGGTTCACCTTTACTTGGTCTTCAACCTTGCTTACTTGCCAAAATCCATCTACCCATCAATAAAGAGGGTCAGACAGAAGCAGAGATTTCCAGCGAGGCTAAATGATGTTAGATATAGGTGAAATGAACTAAGAACAGAAGGCTTCTGTTTCTCCGTATTTCCTCCTCTCTACACCAACGCCAATCTACAGTATCTGTTCCCAGAGGACAGGCCAAAGTTACGGTAGCTCCTTTTTGGCAACTGACACCAAATAAGGTATTATTTATTCAAAAAAGATGCTCAGAGCTACAAGCTGATATTGATGAAATAATGTCTTTCCCAGTCCTCTGGTGCAATCACTGAGCAAAACCCCCTAAAAACTTTTAGGATAATTCGAAATCTAGCAGTACAGAAAATCTATTATAGGTACGTTGAGTGTTCTGGGCATAATCTTTACACAATATTGATCCTCAAGTTAGCGTTTGTATGAAATGTTGACCCACTGTCCCTTGGCCTTACCTGGTCAGTGTCCATTATGTCCGCGAGATCATTCTCTGACATATTGAGGATGGAGGCAGCGATGGACTTGGCTTTGATCATAGACTTGGCTGAGAGGCCGCCCTTTCCTGCCACAGTGTTGGCCTGCCTCAACCTCCTCCTCTTCATCAGCTGCTGCTTGACCTCTTGAACGTCTAAAAGTATTTCACTGGCCAGGGCCTGAAGGGGGAGGAGAAGAAGGAATAAAAAAAGAAGAGGATGATGAAATGGATATAGAATAACAAGAGGGATAGCTCTGCCTGGCAGATGAATAAATGAAATTGATCAAGCATGCGCCAGAGAGGCCTAGTACATTATGGAGGAATATTGAGTTTGACACACTCAGATTCTCTTCGGTTTCGCCTCAAGCTTCCTTGCAGGAATGCGGACCTGAGGGTTTGTTGCCCTGTCGATTGAAAGCTGAGGGAACACAGCTTTGATACCAAACGCACCCCAAGTTTTGCTAAAATCTCCACAGACAGAGAATCATGCATCAGAGAGAGAAAGACAGAGAGCTACTGAAAATACAGCGATTCATTTATTTATTTGCTTTCTGAATGTCTCACAGTACAACAGGGCAGCATAACATTGTTAATAATTAAGCTATGAGGGGCTGTTTTAAATGGTGCCCGAGTGAATGGCAAGCGAGACGAGGAAGGCCTGGGATGGCACAGTTGTCGGGCACTAAATGGGAGTTTGCTCTAAATACAGAGAGACAATTAAATGTTAAAACTGCCACTGTACACGAGAAAGTCAATAAAGTAAACTCCCCTTTGCTTCATTTTGAGCTTATTGATCGAGGCAATAATCTTCTGTATCATTCCCTTGTAAGCCTGCTGAAAAGCTGACCTTGGAATAGATGGTCAGATGAGGGAAAGCTAGAGACAGGAGAACTCACAGTACACAACAACAAAAACAAAAAAACAGAAAACAAAGTACAACTTGCTCTTGGACAGCACACAATATAACCAAGCAAGCAAGAAGCACAGTGTGTATACACATACACAAACATAAGTACAAACATAGGAAAACACTCAAGTGCATTACAGTAACAAGGGTAATCACACATGAACAGTGTCGAATAGCGGCAAACATATCCACTCCTCTCTCTTAATTTCACACAGGTGGGTCGGATGCAGTTTATACAGCCAGTGTTGGTTCTCACAGGAGTGTGCTGAGTGAGTGGTTGGAAGCTTGAAGCTGGAGTAAGGTGTGTTCCTATTTGTCTATTAACAACATTAAATAACAAAATTGGTTCTCACAGGAGTGTGCTGAGTGAGTGGTTGGAAGCTTGAAGCTGGAGTAAGGTGTGTTCCTATTTGTCTATTAACAACATTAAATAACAAAATATACATAAATAAAACCCAAGCAGCGTTCAGACATTCAGAAAGTCATGTAAGAAAACCAACAGGATCACATTACACAAAGCCCATACGGATTAAAATAATAATGAAATAAAGTAAAAGGCAAAGAAGTTGTTCACGATTACTGATCTCAACTCTATAAAGCTATAAACTCTTTTGAGCTGTCCCAAATACCACTTTTTGGGATTCGAAGCTTCAGCGACAATTACCCATGAATATTTGAAGCTCCAAACTTTCGTACAACATGTAGCCAATATTTACTTATAGTATGTACTTCCCTATTCCTGTAATTATGAGTATAATGAGAGATCTAGGTGCTGTATCATATGAGAGATGAGAATAGGTAGGAAGAGATCAGCCACTGCCTATTCTATCACTGTCTCCAAAGTCTCAACAGTCAACTTAACAAACAAACGAAGTTGAGCAGCCGCGAGCACTCGTCACTGCCCTATGCTCCTTGGTGGGGATGCTTTTTGACTTGTGGATACTGTTCTGTGCGGGGTCTTACAGGAAATGTGGCCTTTCACCCGGACAGGTGTGGTTTTGCATGACGTAGGGCTGCATACTTCTGTGAGCTCTGTGACAGCCGCAGCCCAGAGTGCACGTTGTTTAACAATAATTTGTGTATTTGGCCTCATATCTATGTTCATGGAAAGACATAGTCTGCCTTGCAAGACCGTTTGGCAGTTTTATGAAAGGTTTTCTGCCAGAAAGCCTTTAGGAAGTCAGGTGATATGGTATTAGATGGACAGAGGTGAATAACTTACAAGTTCATGCTGGATGACTAGATCTCGCAAGGGACCATCACATGGGTGACCCAAGTTTGTGTCCCGCACACTGTCAAAGTTTTTGCGTTACACAACATTCTGTTTGAAGCAGGATATAAGGCACCACCTACGAATGAAATACCAAGTTTTAAGGGAGTCCCATTCTGTGCACTGCTTTACGTGCATGCGCCTGATTTGTATGTGCACAGATTTTAATTAAAAGCTCCATTTCTCGCTCTTCATCAGTCTTATCTCTTGTTTTTTGATGCAGCCGATCATACGTCTCGTTTAGGAGTTTCCTGGGACAACGATTGTGGGTGATACTTCAGGTGCTTGCGGGAAATAGTGTAAAGTAACATACCAGCGGCACTTTGAAGGCTATAGCATTAGCTAAGTGGGCTAAGTAATAATGATAACGTTAGAAGTGTTCACTCGATAAAGTCGCTAACTTAGATCTTCATGAATATATGATAAGCTGTACCAATCGCCCTAAGAACGAGGATTAGCTTCCTGTTACCAAGGAAACGAAGGTTCCGGTTAAGTGATCGGAGGCGCCTGAAGTCGTGCCCATAATTTGCGCAAGGTATCCCGGGGCTAGTTATAAAATGGATAATGATTTGGGTGTTGAGTACCAGGGCAACAGTAGTAGCTTCTAAGCATTCAGGTCAGCCATAAAACTGTTTCACTATAAAACATGAAAATTGTGAATCTTCTGTCATCCACGCCAGCAAGTCCAGATGCTTTTGACTTGCTTCTTTTTAAACAGAAGTTTAGGTCCTTTATATTTAAAATTTCAAATCCAATTTCACGGGATGACTTCTGCGTCTATGTAGGTGTAAAAAAAGCAGAATTGCACTGATTAAAAAGAACGAGACTAAATCATAACCATCATCAAGGTCCTGATAACGGGAGACGTCTTTAGCTCTTTTTGGCAATCTGAGAGCTGTGTTTACCCTAAAGGAATACACAGCTCATTAACGAACAGGCTATTCTTTCATTTACAGCCTAATAGATATTCACTGTCACTAGTCAAGGGTTACATTCAATTGACCTAAACCCTGCATGTGGAATAATCCAGGAAGAAATTAAGGGGTGAATTTATCACTCATTCTCAGCCCTGGGAGAGACAAAGGGTGGGAGGGGGATATGCAAGCATTCACACACACACACACACACACACACACACACACACACACACACACACACACACACACACACACACAGAGGCGTTGTGTGTGTGTGTGTGTGTGTACACGTCCAAGTGTCTGTGTGAGTTTGTTAGGAGCTCTTAGCCTTGCTAGTACCACAATCACTATTGCCAGAGGGGCAATTTAGGCAGGGCGAGGATTAGGGCATGGAGATGGGGATCAAATGAGCAGCAAAAAGATATCCTCTTTAATAACTAGCTACCTCTGAACCTCTTCACACACATGAGGACACAAAGGGCCATTCAAAAATATAAAGAGTAGAGCAGGAGGAAAAAAATGCTTTAATTTTGTTAGATTATGCAAGCACTGATGTAAAACAACTGCTGTTTACTGTTGTTAAAAAATCCTACAAACTTGAAGATGTTATTATGTAACCACCTTTCATACAACGGAGTATATGAAAGGTGTATACTGTAAGGTAATCACAGGTAAATGTGTTGTTACATCATTGTTGTCAGGTACTTCCTATCCAAAGGCTATTTAAAGTAATTACAAAAATACTCTCACAATCCAAACGACACAATCTTGTACTTTTCAGTAGGGATGACAAGCCAAAATATTCTTTACAAGAGAACTACCTTCAGTGTGTGTGTGTGTGTCTGTGCCTGTATGTGTGTTGTGAAGTAGTCACTACATGCAGGGCCACTGTTTAGCAGTTCAACAGCAGTGCTTACAGCCTGGGGCGTGTGCAGGGGCCAAAAGGGTTTGCTGGCACACAATAAAGAAAAATCTCCACACACAAATACACACACACAGCACATACAGGCACAAAGAACAAAAAAACAAGCTCATAAAGTCACACACAGACACATCTATACACACACCGAGACACACACGCACACACTCACACATGTGCAGCCCTCCGGTCCTGATCAATACATGACAAGAGTAAATCTCCTCCGGACGTCAGGCAGTCCAATCAAAGGGCTTGGTGTTCTTATAGGGAATCACAGGAGCCAGGGGGAGACAAACAATGATGTGAATCCTCAACAACAACACAATGGCCCCACCAGCCTAGGGTTATGGGAATGGAGGAGAGGAGTTATACGAGCGTGAACTGTATTTTTATGCGTGTCTGTACACGTGTGCTTTCACATGTAATGCAACTTCTATTTTAAGGTTACATGTAGATTGCATGCATGTGGGTCTTCTTTGCTATATAATTGTCAGGGTATGAAAAAAGGAAGACTAAAGGTTTAGTTGTATGAAAGAAATCAGAGGTGGAAAAGGAAGTAGAGAATAAAGCATATCCACCTTCATCTCTGCCCAGGTGCAAGGACAAGACTGCTGGTATTTCTGGCATGTGAGGACAAAAACAATGGCACATCGCCACTAAACTGTGTCCATAATCTTCCACTTGATTTATGTGTGTGCAAATACACAGCCACCACTATCTATCTCTGCCAAGGCCTTTCCTCCTTTGATAGACAGGTGTCAGCAGAACAGAGTTGATGGAGGGTCTTTATCAGTCTCTGCCAGACACACACATAGACTGACACAGACATACAAACACACCTCAAGGTGATGGATTAGGCCTAAACATAGACAATAGTGCCCATTCCCATTGGGCACACAGTATTCTCACAGTGCTGGCCTGTGTCTCTCTATACACTGGAAGAAAGTGTAAATGCAAAATGGTGCACACACACGTTGCAATTCCATCCATCTTCTGACTCTTGTGGGGGACACAGTTGTAGTGTGTGCAGGCTAAGCAAGGTATTGCTCACGTTCTTCCCCCTAGTCACATCCCCAAGGTGTTCCTGTGGGATCCTGAGGCTTGCCCTGGCCAGGTGGGATGTGTAATCCCTCTAGTGTGCTCTTAGTCTGGGTTTCCTCCCAGTTGGACTTTCCCAGAATACATCCACAGGGAGGCATCAAGGTGATGTCCTGATGACATGCCTGAACCATTTCAACTTTCGATTCCTGGTTCCTGAGCTTGTTCTGGAAATCAAATGAGCAGCTCTTATTCTTTTGATCACTACCTAGACCTCATGGGGCTGAAATGTCCACTGGCAGGTAAATTAAGAGCTTGCCTTGAGGTTAAGTCCCTCTACGCCACAAGTCTGGAACAATACTTGCATCACTTGCAACACCACACCAGTCCACAAAAAGAAGTATGCCAGAACTTTTGCAAGGCCATTCAATGGTCTTCTTCATGGCAAGTTTATTCTTCCACAGATGCTGCAATCTCTCCAGTGTCTTGACACCCATCTGCTATCAATGAGTTCTTCGTTTGATGCCTTGACAGCCACGGATGATCTTCTGGCCACAACTATGAGCATCTGTCTCCACAACACAGGCTTTGAACACAGTCCATTGGTTTCATGTCTCCAACCTCAATCAGGATGCAGAAAGAAATCCAGGCTTCCTCAGTCCACCTGCAATTAGTTACCAGTTCTGTCTAGCAGCTTCCCTCCACCATCCCAACTAACAACCAGGTGATGCTCAGTTGTCAGCCCTGCTCTACTGTCCACTTTAATTTGTCTCCTACATGGTGTTCATTACGGACCAGCACAAAAGTTCATCAAAACACCACTCAGGTTTACATGAGGTGGGCTGATCCTCCCAATTTATGTTTCTATGCGAAGTTAGTGTTGAAGCACCCCAACAACAGACCCCAAGAAGGCTAGATACTTTGACAGGCCACTCCAGTTAAAACCACGAGGGAGGTGATGAGAGCTTTTACTTTTTGCTCAATTAATAATGCATGAGACCCCTACACCTAACCTTACAGGTGGTACACCCACACTATATCATTACAATTCATATTTGACAAGACAAACTCTGGACCCATGGCCATTGATCCCTTGCCCCTTTAGTACAGTACCTTGATGAAAGAATGAAGTTGCTCCAGCTGAGAGTAGGACTGGCCTAGCTGTCTCTGAAGCCTGTCCAAAGCATGGGAGCTCTGCTTGGTCAGTCCCTCCATTTGCTCAGTGGCTGTCTGTTCCAGTGCAGCCAAAGCCTGCTCACTAGCTCCCACACGAGCCTGCAAGGCATGCACGCGCTGCTCCTGTAAAGAAAAATAGCAGATAGAACTGGTTAGCTGAAGGCATAAAATCTTATTCTGTTTCAGAAAGTAGCAAGTCTGCATAGGCCTGTGAGACATGTGTGGCAATTGAAGTAATTGTAGAATTTGAAAGTTTCTGCCTTTGCAGACTCCTAGTAATACTGTCTAAAGTTTCCCACCGGGATGTCGTCATTTTTCCAATATGCCATTAGGATCATTTTAAAGATGCTACAATCATAAAAAATGTATTCTTAATAAACAGGTGCCTATGAGTTGTATTTACCCACCTCAAACTTTCTGCTAATGTCACTGTTTTACAGCTTGGAATGAGTGTCGTTGATGTATTTTTACTTTGGCATTTGAGTCCTTGTCTGTTGATCAGTGTCAAAAATGCTTATAAAAATAAGGTATTTCTAAAACATAAAAAATCTTCCAAATCATACCATTCTAGTGAGAGCTGGCAGTGTGGCTGATTCCTACCTTTTTTTCCAGGTCCTCCTTCAGTTTTGTACAGGAGGCCTCATACTGGCTTTTCTCTGTGGTAGCAACATTTAGTCTCCTCTTTAGAGAGTCAATGAGAGCCTTCCTGTTGGTGGCCTCTTCTGATAAAGTCTTCACCTGTAGGAACATGAAAAATGAAACTAAACAATGAGGTGGGGGCATAGAAGTTCTGTAATTCTGGTATTCAAGTCATATACCCATCTAAAATTTCCTTCAAATGAATGAGATAAAAATCTATTCTGTAAGTTTACGGTCTCTGAAATGAATTCTTTTTCAACCAGGAGACATAATTATCCCGAATATGAGAAATGCTGAGCACTGCAGTTCCTAAGTTTCTCTTTCTTTGTCACCAGGTCCATCAAACTAACTGGATGACCATGATGATGGCGTCATCTATGATGTGCTGTGGGTACCTTCTTCTCTAGCTCCTCTACTTGACCTCGGTAACTTTTCTCCATCTCCTGCAGGAATTTCAGTCTCGTCTTCAAGTCCTCCACCAGCTGCCTTTTCATGTTCACATCTCGCTCTGTGTGGCTCGTCCTGTAAACATAAATAAAGGTGAACACATAAAACCACACAAATACGGTATAAAGCATAAATGACTATGCATTCTACACAGATATTCACACTGATGTACAGGCACACTTGCATACAGCATGTGCTTAGCAAAACAAACACATACACACACACAGAGACACACACAACAAGCTGGCAGGCACAGTGTCCCCATGCAGTGCATCAGGCATGACAGCTCATTATGACAACTAAATACACTGGCATGCTGTTTGGGTAAGTGGAGGGGGGTGAAATAAGGATGCATATATAATTCTTTCTGGCATATATTAGAACAAGTGCTCTGGCGGGGAATACCACACTAAGTGTGACTGGGGAGTCCTTTTTGACAAACGGCATTTCGAATCAGCAGTGACACTACTTGAAAGACTGTAATCAATATTTAAATGTTTATTATTTTCAGCTCGACATTACAGCACTCACATATAAAAACACATCAGCGGGGGGAATACGTTCCAAAAGATGTTGTTTGTTTGTGTGCCGTACTGTTCTGATAATACTTCCCTAAAGAGAGGCAAGGTCGCTGTATTGTAAGCTGTTCATGTCTTAACCGTTGCAAACATGCACCACATGTCACTTCCTATTTCGATAACCTGCTGTATTGATATGTTTAATATTCTGGCATTCTGCGCAAACATATTATAGTGAGGCCTTGTGTTAAATGGGCTCAGTATGTTAGTATGTTTTATTCTGTTTTCATAAAAGGCAAATATCAGGCATTTTTCATGGTTGTCTATGCCTTGGGGAATTAGAACAAATAGAATAAAGATCATAAGGATGCAGTTAATTAAAATGGTTTTTGCCGTTTTTTTTCTGTTTTTTTAATTTCAAAGATGTAGTGGATCTCTTAGCTCCCACACGCATCATGGCTTGTGTGTTTTAAATAAACAGATGATGCAACGCTAGAGCAAATGCTTTCGTGTAAGTAAATGTCCCTGTCTCCCTAGGTGGATGAACGCCTGAGGGCAGACTGGCTAAATAAATGTGAGCTTGTCCTATTGGAGTGACATTAAATTAAATGAGAGAAGAGTGTAGCCGGGGGTCTTTAGGGGGAAGTCGCGCTGGCTGGTTACCCCATGGATTTGGCCATTAATGAGAAAACCCATATTGAACCTTTCAGATGACTGTCTGGTGTTGACTTAAAGACGGAGAGCAGCAATAAGAGCCCCGGCAGCTCCCTCTGCCCCAATGCTAATGGCAATTAGACCGACAACATTTATTTTAGATGTTCTCGTCTTCTGCACCCCAAAAAGAATAGAGGATAAAAAAGAATGAAGGATATATGGTGCGTCTGCCGGAACGTGTGATCTCTATTTATGAGTGTTAGTGGAGAGAGCGAAAGAGAGCCTCAAACTGTATCGCAATCACTCACACGTTTGTTCCCTTTGTTCTGCGCTTGTTGGCAATATTGTTCATCAAACATGCGTGCATTGTAATGATAACAGTCAGTGGTCTGAAGTGTGTGCCTAAGAGAGAGCAAGAGCGCACATTTCTGTGTATGTTGTTAAGAATGAAGTGCGGGTGGACGTTTCATGTGGCTGATAGACAACAGGGCTAAAGATGAAAGAAGCAGCTTCATAAATAAGGCAGGGCCATAGTGCCGGATATTGACTGAGGACATGCCGGTATACTTTGAAATTCATTTCTTTTTTTCCCCCCTTCTCTTCTTTAAGGCGAAGCAGCCTTGCTCCCTGTGTGTGTGCTGAGATGTATATTTCAGAGACGTCTAGACATGTCTTTCATTCTGAGAAGGGGTCCCTCCATGGAGGCAAATGGAGAGATAGGCTAGAAGAGATGGCGAAGTAACATGTGTGTGCGTGAGTGAGTGTGTGACAAGGGGCTGGGGCTGTTGTGGAAACTCAGCTGAGGGATGTTCACTCTGTCTGGCTGTGATCCGCTGTGCTTTGGTCACACGCAAACACGTACCCACTGTGATTGTACACATGCCCTGGATGCATTATTGAGAGTGGCAGGCAGAGGACACAGCATACGAGACAAAGAGAGCGAGAGGGAGGAAAGCCAAGTTGTTCTTTGTACCTTTCTCTCAGTTCAAAGATGAGATCCTAATGCAGAATGATGATATACGCCTTTCACAACACTGTTCAGATATCGACAGTTTCCCTCAGTGAATTGTTTATAGCTGTACATTCTGACTATGTAATGTAGCGAGTGCCACAGTAGGTGAACCATGTAACTCATTAGGGCTTGTGGCCCACAGGCCAGAGTGATGGTGTGTGGGTTTTAGTGTCATGGGCCAAAATGGTCCCTCCTGCGGCACACAAACAATCAATACGCTGCTTTGATCAGCACTCCACATCAGCTACCCACATAAGCAGCACCACACTACATGACACTACATGACACACAAGACACCCACATGCACACATGTGCATACACACTAATTCCTTCAGTCATTTATATTCACTTGCTCATGAGAACATGAATAATTTCACAAATGATTCACGCAGTGGAGAAGCATGCTTAAGTGGAGTGCAGCAGACGGAGTGCTGCCACACGGTGGATTCAAACACTACAGATGAGAGCTGCAGAGAATGTGCAAACATGCAGACAGAGACACAGGGAGACGCAGAAACAAAGACAGAGAGAGGGATGCAGAGAGATAAAAAGGAATAGTAAGAGCTGTACTGCGGAGGAACTGAAAGGAAGAAGCACAAAGAGGAAAAACTAATGAAGAAAAAGGTGTGAAACTAACTTGTCCTGCAGCTGGCGGAGCTTGTCCTCCTTCTCCTGGAGTTGGCCTCGCAGGGCTTTGTTAGCTGCCACCTGCCTTGTGACCTCCGCACTTGCACTCTGGGGGGAGGGCACACGGTGTGTGTGTTTGTTAATGTGTTTGAGTGTGTGCGATAGGGGGTGGGGAAGGTTTTCACGACACGGCTGATGACAGGTCAGGCACAGCATGCCTCCTCATTATAGTTACAGCAGGAGGGTGGAAGGTGCTAAAAGAGGTTAAGAGGAAAGCAGTATTTTTCAAAGTGGATGAGATAAGAAGAGTAATTAGGAAAAATTACAATTTATAGACCTACACTAGTGAATATATTCTAACAGGGAATTTTTATTAAAAAGAGGATTTTAAAAAATCCAGCAGTGAACATTTTGTTAATATTATTAAAATTACTGCCTTTATATCTTGTTTTTATCTCTTATATCTCTGCATTATGACACATTAAGACACGTGGCTCATGATGACAGGTTGGCTTCTGATCATAAGACTGATGGATATTTGAATGTGCATGTTCACTTTGGTTTAAAGGGCCCCATGTCTCTTGTGGGACCCGTACCAGTACAAGCTTTTGACAATGCGCTAACTCAGTGTGTGCACCCCCACAGTGCATCCCTCGCCTATCCCTTTTGCTGTCACCTGACATGACTTCCTCAGCTGTGTGTAATGACAGCAGCAATCTGCTCGGTGACACTGATGAGCTGGCTGCGGAGAGGGTGATAATACTGTGGTACCACTCACACCTTATTCCCTATGATGTAGGGCACGTCTCTACTGCTATTCCCCATTTCTCATCTTTCTGACAGGTACTCTGTAATAAGATCAAATGATAAGAAATGCTAATTCATGTCGAAATCACATGCAATTTCAGGTGATGTTGAGGGAAAATTGAAAGGCTCAAGAATTTGTTTTTTTTTTATTTTTTACGCTACATGATTTGAAAGTAAAACCTTGATGGAGTTTCTTTCAGAGTTTTTAAAGTCCTCAAGGACTGCGGGCTGCTCAAAGCCAGTGTGATGTTGAAGTGACTCAGAAATATCGATGTTTGATAAAATACCAAGAAAATATTTTTTCCAACTAAAAAAACATAAACCCTTGTGTATTCCAACACTGCATAAGTAGAAAATAGCCAACCAAAAGGAAATGCAAACTGAAATGTAGAATATCCATTAACTATATTTTCTTACTTTTCTCCATAAACTTTCTTGTACAAACAAACATGAACAAACATGAATGTATTTTTTGAGCAGAACACCATCAATACTCTCAAAATTGTCCTTGTTATTGATGGTATTATCCACTCAAGCTTCATAGTGCACAAAATTGGAAATGAACATGATGCTTAACACCATCATCCTATTAAGAGATTTATCTAATAAGGCGTGCACAGTAAGACAAAGCATGAGGGCAATTCATTAAGCCCAGAGTTCGACTTGTAACTTATAACCACTAACCTTAAGTTTGGCTTGCAGTTGTTTGACCTCAGCCCCCAGGGCCTGGGGGTCAGGATTAGCTGGGGCGGGCAGGATCCTGCACTGGCAGGAGCACTCGGCGTGCACTGGTGCCGCTGGTGCTGGTGCAGTTTGTTTGGGGAGTGTGATCTGCCTCCACTGCTCCAGCTCCATCTCCAGAACCTTTTTCTGCTGCTCCATACCAGCCAGGTCAGAGGTCAGCTTCTGCAGATTGAGCGACAGACGGAATTGGTGGGCTACGCTACTGATGATGATACTACAACTAAAAACAAAAGTTTTGGCTACCGTTACAAAAAACAATATTTTTGTTATAGGATGTCGAGAGGTAAAAAGTTATGGTAGACATGATATACTGCTATATAAATAAATTAATTGCCATTAACTCAAAAAAGTTTGACTCAAACCAAATCCCAGCTTCCCCCACTTTAAGATGCAAAAGTGTATTACTGCTTCAAGAAAAAAAATCCTGACTTAAACATGTCTTTATTTTAAATTCACATTACACATTACATGAATATGATAAACGCGGACACAAAGTAAACACAGTATGTTGGAAAATACTGTATGCGTTGGCCACAGGAGAGCTACAGGCTCTGCTATCATATCTCAGCTGTGATAAATCTCCTTTTTTATGCTAATTAGGAGACAGATTATGCCAGTGCCCGGTCAATAGGGCCTAATTCTCACTGTGATTGGCATGCATAATAAAGCCATCCTGCAGAATCACAGAGCACTTTGGGACGGAGGGAGTTCAGCATTTGGTGAGTGGTTGGGTTTAGTGTGATGAACGATTATGAAACTAGCTGATCATGTACAATGAACAGTGTATCAATGATTCTAAACACAAACATCTGAGGTGATGCTTTTAACCACATGTGTGCGGTGGACCTAAAAAAAGCTCTTTGTCTGCTTATTAAGAAAATATGGGGCAGAAACATGTCTCTGTAGTCTTGGCTCAATGCTGCCACAATTAGCTGATCTGGTATCATTTCAAACATCAAGAATGCTTAATGGCACAAATAGGAGACATGATACATGAAGATGTACACTGCACGCGTGGGGTAAATGCTGGGACACACACGCACACACACCCAAGTGAAACCGCAGATTCCCAGGGGTTTGCTCTCTGCTCTGCATACATGGAGGTTATTGATATCTGGTTGCTGGCTGACACCTTTTAATAGAATCCCTCTTGTTTTAGGTTTCCTCTGCTCTGTTGAAGACGCACATGCCATATCCCCAGGGAGGAGGGGTGAATGAGAAACATTGGAGTTGTAGAGGGAGAGAGAGTGGGAGGAGTAGAGAATGAAAAGCAGTGGCAGTGGTGCACGAATTAAGAGTGGCATTGATGACACTTCCTGTAAGACAGGCTTTGATTTCACAGGCCATTTTCAGCCCTGGTGAGAGATGACACTGACATAGACTGATGTACTTGTCGTCCATTAGGCTGGAACAGAGGACACCTCTCTCCCCCATCTGAGCAGTGGTCTCACTGATGCTGCTCCAAGTGATACCCAATCATTAGCAGGATAAATAAGGAAACGGAGGCTGCTGAAATAGCCACATATGCACACATGCAAAAATCAGAGTAAATGTATCAACATAAATCAACAGAAACACAGGCCCAAGTCGTACTACAAGTTCTTCGAAACACTTTGTATTCATCCTGTTGGCCAGACTTTTTATGTGATCTGTAACCCAACTATCATTAAAATTCAAATGATGTCTGTAGCTTTTTCAGTTCAGTCAGTTATGTCTGTTGCACCCCCTAATCCTGTGATAATCCCAGCCCCTTACATGTTAGAGGAGGGTAGGACACTCCACACGTATAGAGATAAGGCTGGGAAATTTGGGAAGGGATGTCACAGTACACCGCAAAGTGAAGTAAATGGGGGAGGTAATGACTGAGTGAGGTAGATAATCCAAACGACCAAATGATCCTGTATTTGGATGATACGCGTGACGAGCACATTTTGTCAGGAGTTAGACTTTGTAGAATTAAGAGAGTACGCTTCACCTGTCACCTGAGTTTTTTTTAAGCTTCTTATGTCACCTTAAGGGATAATTCCAGGTTATTACAACTTGAGTCTTATTTTCGTCGTTTTTGGCCATTATTTCTATCAGCAATCATTACATTAAGAACTAGAAAGAGTTGCCATATTCCTTTATCTCAGACTTTATTGTTGATATTAGGGCTATGCATTTAATAGAAGTATTATTGAAATCGCAATATGGCCAAGTGCAATGTCCAAATTGAACGAAGCTGCATTTTTTTCAAATAAAGGTATTAGTAATAAACATGCGGCAAAACAGCATTATAATGAATTACTGTAGTGCTGCAGAGATGTCCTTGCCCATAAATCTTGTTCTCCGGATGTAATTTTTGGGACACAGTGAAAAGGAAAATTGTAATGCAAAAATGATCAGTCCCACTTATCATAAATCAAATCGCAGTTGCAACATCTGTAAAAACAACTTTTACAGATGTTGTTGAGATACAACAGATACAACTCAACAGATGATGAGTTACAGATCTTTTACAGAAGACATTTTTTTACCACATCACGCAGCCCTTGTTGATATCTTGGAATATGACAACATCACTAAAAGTCAGACAGGGTGAGAAACAGAAACGGCTGGTCAGACAATCAGACAGGTTTTAAACAAACCTGCAGGTTAGACAAACTTATTTGAAAGAGAAAACGAGGTGAACGTTGTAAACATCTATCACAGATCACAGACTGACTTTCTGATTCAACTCTGCCCTAAAGCACTCGCCGTAGATATGAGTGCTAAAGTTTCCCAGTGCAATGAGGG
The DNA here is from genome assembly GCF_040436345.1 of Pagrus major. Taxonomy (NCBI): domain Eukaryota; kingdom Metazoa; phylum Chordata; class Actinopteri; order Spariformes; family Sparidae; genus Pagrus; species Pagrus major. The sequence continues at coordinate 13,775,194 of NC_133215.1, forward strand.
ATCATTACTGACACTGCTGGGCACTCGCTTTTGATTTTACCTCTGAATAAAGTGGTTCAGATAATGGCCGGCTAAAGTGCTGGTTGTTTACAAAGAGTACCATCTTCTGACTACCTGTATTATTTGCTACACTGGACTTTGTCTCGGTGATATTTCCACGTTCAAATTACTTGGCTTAACTTTGACAGGTGTAAATAAAAGACCCAAGTTGTAATAAATAGGAATCATCAAGAAAGTAAAAAAAATAAGTCACAAATTTCTGAACTGCAGGTCTGAGAGTTACATTATGTTGCTGATAAAGACATCTTAGGCTAGAACATGGAGAGCTAAGTGCAGCATGACAAGTCATTTTATACCTCTACACTGCAGGTCTATTCCTCTCTCATGTTATAGATTTAAGAGCAGCAAAATATTGTTTAAATAGCAGCTATTAAAATGCAGTTATTAAGACATTTAGAAATTCTAAATCCAAACTCAAGGGGATGGTAAATGAAAAGAGAACAAAGAGAAAGCAAGTAGGAAAAGAAGGAATAAGGAAATAAGACTTAATGATAGAAGGAGGTAAGGAAGGAAGCAGCAAGGCAAGGACAGAATGGCTGAAGGATCAGGAGACACAGCAACACAAACAAGTTTCTGTGAAACTGCCATGCTACTTCTCACATGATGGCCCCTGTGGAGGCTGTCCTAAGCCAATTACAAGCTGAGAGTTTTAGTTGGAGAGTTGGCCAGGACCGGCTGGAACAAGCCCAAAGTCCATCACCTCTTGCCCTTTCCAGAGAGGGCAACAAGACCCGGCTTTGGCCAGTCAGTCGGCTCTGACTTTCTCTGGTGGAGTGGCATTAATACTGCAGGAGGGAAGAGGAAACAAACAGGAAGACAACAATTCCCTCTCTGTCCACTCATTCACGCAGCAGTGCGTGTTTGTGTATGTGTGTGCGTGCGTGCACCTGTGCCTTTACTGCTGTGTCTGAGTCTAAGGTCTCGTTGGGCCTCGGCAATCAGAATCCTGGGTGGGAGCACAAGGGCCACTTCCTAGGTAGCAACACTATGAGGGCTACACTCTGACCTGTGTGTACAAGTCCAATACACTGTATGTGTACCATTCTACACACTAGATATACAGACACATGTGCCTAATCAGGCGTCCAGTGGGCCTTCGCTGGCTGCTGCTGTGTCTGAATTCCCCCAAAAGAAGTCTCCTGCCTGTCGGATTAACGACTGTGTCTGTCTCGATGTTGGTGTGTGTGTATTTGTGAGTGTGTTCATATGTTGGTGTGTACAAGGGGGCCCTGACAGGAAAGATACTGTTTAGGGCACAAGTGCTTGGTGTTTTATTTATAGTCTATACCAAGTCTAAGAGTTTCCTACCTGGAGGCAGATACTAAATAACTAAATGGGTGTGTGGCAGTGGTCTCTATAAAAAAACAGTCACCTTGTGTGTGTCTGTGCACGCAGGTGCACGTATTTGGAGAAATGTAGCTGCGAGTGACAGAGATTGTTGTGGAGAACTGGCTTGTTGAAACATTCAGAGGGACAAGACAACAGCAGAGTCAGAGAGAGAAAAACAGAGAGAGAGAGGGAGATCCTCATCCTCTCTTCTGCTCCATGGTGCTGACCTCCACAGGCGAGGGTAGGCCTGTCAGCCACACTTATTAAGCATGATAAGGGCAAAGGACCTGCTACTGCTGCACTCTCAGCCCCCAGCAAATACAAAAGAACCACAAAAAGAAAGACAAAGACAGAAAAATAAGAAACTTCCCAATATTTACAACTGACTCCCCCTTCTTTTCTCATCTCCCTGTTTTTTTCCCAAGTTACCTGTGTGAGCTGCTTGCTGCTGCAGAGTTTCTCAGTGAGGGAGTTGAGCTGCGCCGTGATCTTCTCGTTGGCCCTTCGCAGCTCGCTGGCTGAAAGCGCAGCATCTTTCCTGGCACTTTGCAGTATGTCAATGTGACGCTGTAGGGACTCTACACGCTGCTGCAGAGAAGAGGAGGAGCAGCGCTGGGTCTTCATTAGCATCCTCTTCCTCCTCCACCTCTTTCTCTCTCCTCTCGTCCCTCGCTCCCAGGGCTCATGCTGTTCATCGTCTAACAGGAGGAAGTACAAGCAGGCACCTCAGAGTTGACAAGTGCACAGAACAAATCCCTATTTAGAAGCCACTGCTGGGAGTTAACAGGAGTATGCAAGTGTGTTTGTGTATGCACAAGTGAAAACTGTGATGATTAACATTTTCCATTTATAACCAACCAACCACAAACTAACAAAAAACAAACAAAGCTTGTTAACTTCTTAAATACTTGTTTCCGATCGACAACATGTACATACATTGAGTGTTCTTCCTGCTTCAATTAATAGTCGATTAGATTTTTGTAGTTTTGCATGGGTGTGAAAAAGGCAAAGTATGCTACCTTGGGCCAGAACATCGGCTTGTTTTCTGTTAGATTCTGCTGCCGGTGCCTCTGTGCGTGAAATCAGTGAACACCTGTAGGACTGAAAGAGCAGAAAAGTGGGAGACAGAGATGAAAAGCAGCTGTTAAATGTAACACAACTGGTTGACATGTTGTGCTTCCTGAAACGCAGCTCATAATGACACTATGATCACAGGGAGTGCTCAGTTTAACGCGACAAGACAAATCACCCTGCGCTTTAATAATTCACCTGAGCGACTTCAACTTGAATGCTCCTCAGCACGGATATTACTCCTGACAGATGCTTGCAAATGCCGCCTTTGTTCAATCAGTGTCTCAAAGCCCTGATTCACTCCTACAGTATGACGTGCATGTGTGTGTGTGGAGTCATTTGCACTCGTAAGTGTGTACGCTTGTGTGTATGTGTGACACCTCCCAACTGCACCATCGTTTGTAGCGACATCAAAGAAGCCCCCCACCACCACCACACCCCTTCTTCTGCTCTGCCTGTTTCCTTTGTATATAGGGTCAGGTAGGATTTGATCAGTGCCAGGTTTGATCACACGGTGCCTCGCAGAGAGGAGAGGGGAGATGAACCCTTTGGTTTGTGACATAGCACGTCGTGAGGGGCCAGGGCTGTCATAGTGATGAGCCCAGGAGGAACTGATGGGCACATTTAGCGGATCTGGAGCCAGGGAAACTTAAGGGGATTTGAGAGTAGGGGGGGCCCTGACAGCTCCCTGGCTACATGTACAACAACAACCCGCTCTTCCTCTGCACCTTCTCGAAAGGAGAAAGAGAGAGAGACAGGATATCTTTAAAAGGTCCCCCTCTTTCCTCTCTTCATCTCTCTTCTTGACGGACATATCTCTCTGGGGTTTGGAGCTGCCATGTCCTGCTGTGAAGTGGTTTGATGTGGACAAGAGCAAAGGTCCAGGCCTATTGATTTCATGGTGTGGAGAGGAGAGGGGAAAAGAAGGAGCACCGGCAACCACACATAGGGAGGCATTTGTGAATGTAGGAGCAAAGGGAGTGGCTAGTTAAAAGATGTATTGTCTGGCATGCACGTAATCATGTATGCAATAGTTGCAGGAACACTCATAGTCATCCATGTGATGATGAATCACATTACCCTTATTAAAATGCTTCCTTTGCACAGGTTGGATTGTTCATTTTTGTGACTTTATGGTAAAGAATGAGCAACTCACATCATTTTATAAGAGGCCAACTAGTTAATGCTAGGGCAATACAGTAGCCTGTGCTCAGTGTACACTGTAGAAATTAGCATTTAACTTTTCTTTTTCCACAAAGAACTAACTGACAACAACCAAGACTCTTGATGCTGACAAAACAGATACCACATGATAACAATGGTGTTGTAATATTGGCTGACAGACCTTGTAAGAAGGTGGACAAAAACATTAAATTATGAATTCACAATCACAATAATGTTTTAAAGGAAAATAAATACTTTTATTCTGTACCTTTCTACAAGCTCTGTAGATGTATTATTTTTTTTAAATGATTTGTCCACATAAAAATGTTATCAATAAGACCTTTAAATTACTGTAATGTGGTGATCTTACCTGGGTCTATGGTTATGGTTTTGTAGCTGGAAATAGCTGTACACATAATTTAAATTACATTATATTTTGCTTGTAATTTAGTTTGGTAAGGTACCTCGATAGATTCCTTTTTAATACATACAATTACTCTGACTATGCTGACTATCACATTGCAACCCATTTAAAAAACATTAAATGATAATAATACCATCAAGAAGTACAACTTTACATGGCACTGATACATCTTATGCTTCAATAACAGAGTGATGTCAGGAATCAGTATTTTAAGAACATAATTGAAGGAAGAGAGCAAACCAACCTTTCTGTTAGCGGGCACACTGTTGAGACTGTCCACATACTCTTCTCCACTGTCACTGCAGAGAAAAGTGAGAGGTTGAACCCACAACCCTGGTTCTGAAAGTACCACCACTGGACAAAAATCCAATTTACCTTTTATGGTTGATTTAGTTGACATCAAGAAAAAATATGTGCATTTCGCCCCCCCACCCTCCTTCCAACAGAAAATCAATGTCCCATCCAATTTCTGAGCTGGAAGTGTAAATGTGGGTGTAAATTAAGTGAAAAGCTGCAGTGTGTGGTGCTGATGGTGAATGCATCAACATGTATGAGAGCGGCTGTGGCCTTCATTAGCCCTCTGTGTGTGACAGACGTGTGTGAGAGGCACGGCTGAGCGGAGCCAAGCAAAGTTGCATCTGATGGACACACGGTAAGGGCTTCCAGACACACACACACACGCACACAGACACACACACGCACACAGACACACAGACACACACACACAGACACACACACACACAGACACACACACACACACACACACAGGTTTATTGACAGTGACCTTTGACGTGAAGGTGGAAGCCAGTGACATTTACGCTGGCGGGTTTATTAAGGTGGGGCCTGGGAGAAGCAGCGGAGGTAAAGACCACAGAGAGAGGATCTAACTGGAACATGACAGGGGCTGGGGGCTAGTTAGGGTTAAACCTGGTCTGGAAGTGGCACAGGGACTTGCTCAGGATCACTAATCACCCACTAAGACCAGGGTTACATGCAGTGGATGAAAAATGCTGGTGAGACAGCTAAACTTCAGCCTTAAATTTAGCCTTATGAATACAATTCTGAAATCATCTCTCTTTTATTTTTTACTATACTTTCTATATGTATGCATCATATGCAGATTCAAAATGACAAATTAATGAAAGGTGTTTCAATATTCGACATATGGGGTCACTGAACGGTGTGATCAGAATGAAAATGACATAAATCATTTGCTAGTGTCTTCACAGTCACCAGATCTCATCCTAGTTGAACATCAATAGGAGATATTGGAGCACTCTCCGCCACCATCGTCAAAACACCAAATGAAGGAATATCTTTTAAAAGAATGGCTGTACTTCATATTCTTCTAGCTGAGGTCCAGAGAATCATTTACCTGATGTTTAAACGTAAGTTATACTTAGTTATACTATACAAGTCAGCTCCTCTAAAAGTAAGAAAACACTAAAAATCAACTGAGATGAGCATAATTTAATCTACAGTATAAGGTAAAACTTGCTGACCCAAAAAATATTACATTTATTACATCTTGGCCGCAACAGTTAACCGACATTGTTAATTGACATTGTTAGTAACGGATGCTGTTTTTTCAGGACTATGAGGCCATGATATTTCAGTGCAACTTATGTAAATCTGGAATTTAAATGTATACATTAATATATTAACATGTTTAACCATCAAGCATATCTGGTGCCGACTAGTGAGGGTAGCAACATTTAATTGACTAGGTTAGGAACTTCTTTTCAAGAAGGCCAAGATTTTGTGAGCAAAGATAGATGATTTGTGGGTTTTATTGGTAATTTGTGTTAAAACTTGTAGACCTTTTCACTCTTCTCACAACCATTAAGCGACATGTATTTAGTGCTGCTCTTGTGCTTTTTCTCTTCTTCTCTGTTTATTGGCAGACTGCAAACCAACTGTAAAGGTGCTTACTGCTACATACGGCATCAGACAATATTCATCGGCTATAATTTCACTGATACGATAAATAACCAATAATATACATTTCCTAATATTGGGCTGAGAATTTATTACGTGATCATTTATAGGGACGATATGTAATCGTGCAACTCTAATTTATTCTCACTTTAATTCAATCTATTTGTAACATTATGAAAGAATGTGTAACTATTTTGGTCATGAGTTTCATATACTTTCTGTATTTCTCATCGGATGGGGGACGCTGGGACAAAATCTTATCAAATGGGGGTCTGTGGTCTAATTTGTGTCAGCTTAGGGGTCCTTAAAGTGAAAAAGTTTGAGACCCACTGGACTAGTCGACTTATTGCACGCATCCATATTTATGAGAGGGACCACTGAACCCGGCCGAGATATTTTATGCAGGTTTTTCCTTTCCTTATCAATGATCTGTCACTCATCTCTAATGTAGTGCAGTTATTAAGAACATATTAAACATGTAAACACAATCATATTCCTATTAACAGAACAATCCAATACGATTCTGAACAAGCCCCCCTGCTCTCATTCTGTCCTGCTCTCTAACAAAACTGCTGATCTGCTCAAAATGGTCAGCTGCCTCCAGCGGCTCAAAACTTGAGAGAGGGAGCCAGAGGCAGCGATAAAAAGGAGGGGGGGAAAAAACAAAGACTTGTCAGTAGCTTTAACGAGTCTGACATCTTTATTTGGCACTATTTAAGCCAAACCTCCTTAGGCAGAAATACTGTATTTCCAGCAGTGCCGGCCAGGCATATTGCTGAAGAAGACCGCTGCGTGATAAGAGACGCAGAAGGCTTTACAGTAACAAATCAGTCGACAGGTGCTTAAATAAGACAACATCTCAGTTTAGACCCCTTCTTCACAAATCCACTTAGATCCTCCTCTCAGGTAAAAGCGTATATTAGACTGCTGCTTATTAGCCACATGGAGAGGTATTAGGAAAGCAGGGCATAGCTGCACCCAGTCCCTGTTAAACGGCCTCATGTGGATAGAGATGGGGTGGATTACAGCCTGATGAATTAGTTGGTGAAGAGATGGCGAGTTAGTAGGCAAGAGCGGATAGAGAGAGGCATACAGGGAGAGAAAGTGAAGGGGAATAAATATCGGCGATAGCTCTGAGTGTTTGAAATCAAATCATTCCGACCATCACTCAACAAATGTCGGCTCAGTGGCTTTTTTGCATAAAACATACATGAAATAATTACTGTCGATGGTTCTTAATTTAGAGGGTGTTAAACAGCTTGTAGACATCTGGTACTGAGCCGAGTAGGGTCATTCAAAATTTATCTAACTAAATTAAGGCGAGGAGAGGAGAGAGGAGGGCGGGTAAGATGGAAAGGAAGCGCGTGTGCGCACGTGTGTGTGCGTGTGTGCGCGCGTATGCGTGTGTGTGAGAGGAGGGGGTTAAGGGGTGGCTGGAGGAAATAAGAGTAGCACACACACACATTTGTGAATTGACATGCCACAAGATAGCCAACATGACTACACGCACTAGGTGGGGTTAGCTTCTGTGCATGTACGGTTGTATGTGTGTGTGTGTTTGTATGGCTGGAGGAGGAGATGGGTGTGGGGGCCTGGTACTTGCAGGGGGATCCTTAGCGCTGTCAGGGGGGGGTTAGTGAATATGCAAAGGACCAGTAAATTAAATCAAACTGCCAAACTGTCAATTTCGGGGTAGCGTGACTAGTGCATGAAAATGGCATCACTGGAAGGTATCAAGGCTTCGGCAGCCCCCTTATCCCTGGGCTTTTCTGGCACTGGTTCAACTTTGTGTGGAGAGGTGGCTAATTTTGCATGCAAATTTCAGTCAATAAGCTCCAAGCAAGGCGTCCCAGGATATTTCAAAGGATCTGACAGTAGTTTCCCCCTCCTCTCTCCTTCTCTCTATCATTCTTGCTCGCATTCTTCTTTTGGCTCCTGAATACCAACTAGACAGACGATGAAATTCAATCACCCATTTGCTTACGCTTTGCATATGCACGTTGTCCCCTCGATGCTGCGTGCCCCCCCCCCCCCCCCCCCCACAATTCAGCCAGCCCACCCTCAACACTCCAACCACCTAAAAATAATGAGGAGGCAGGCAGTGAGAATAAGTGCATCTGTGTGTGTGTGTGTATCATTACCTATCTGCGCTCATATCCTCCCACTCGTCCTTAGTGGGACTCTGGCTGCGGCCTTGCCAGCTGATGGCTTGATTGGGGCTGACTGTTCGGTGGCTGCGCTGGTGTAGCGGACCTCTGAGTCTGGTTGTTTTGAATTTGACCTTGCTGCTAATGTTGCCAGAGATCCCGCCTGGCCGCGCTGGTCCTGCTGCACGGTTCTTATAGAAGTCCCTGGCTGCCCTGAGGATCCCTAGCTCCTGTCTCAGCTTCAGCAGCTGATGATGAAGCTTGGTAGTGTCTTTCTGAGAGGCAGCCAGCCGGGCTTCAAGAGCCATGATCTCACTGCCATGCCGCTCCGCCTGGGCCATGGCCTGGGCCTGGGCTGCCTCTTCACGTACAGCTTCCTGGGTTCGCAGGTGATCCAGGGAGGCTTTGAGTCGGCAGCAGTTGTGGGCCAAGTCTTCCTTGGCCTCAAGTAGCTGCTCTTTCTCTTCCCTCAGCCTCTCTGTCTCCTCCTCCAGGGACATCATCCTTCGCTCCAGCTGTTCAATCTGAAGGAATCAGAGATACAGGGTCTCAGCAGTACAACATTTTTTCCCTTGCATATCTGTCGTTTACCATAAAAACTTCTGATCACGCTGCTCTTGCAGTGCTTGTAAAAAGAACATTCAAAGCCTGAGTTGACCCTGTTGTTGCTCTACAGTCTATCCTATAAGTGAAAACATAAATGAGGGAGTCCAGTTTCTGATTTGACCTGCGTGTGGTAGCATGCACACAGTGGTTTCCCTCTCTAGACATTTACTCAAGGGTGCATGTGCCAATGCATATATGCTGAACCAATGAGGGAAGCAGCACCACAACTCCCCAGCCTGGCAAGGCTATGGACAGCTGACTGGCACCCCCTTACCCTGATCACCCCTAACTAGGCAGCAACCAGCAGCACTTAGTCCATTTGTTAGATCTTTGGTGCAGACTGTTTAAGAGAACAGTGGATGCCTGCTGGGTTTGTGCCTCCAGGCATTTTTTCCCTTTTATTTGGATCTCACTCTGCCCGCTGGTGAGGCCTGGTACCTTTCAAACAAAATTAGATGGCTATCCCCACTCTTGATGATTCACTGCCACGAATGCAGAAGGGGGGCAACATGTAAACTCATGCAAGCAAGGGTTTTAAAAGCATGTGTGCATAAACATGTGGAACATACTGACAGCTCTGATGCAAAATTTATGATAAATTATCTGCTGTTTTTCAGGATTAATACAGTTATTACAGTCACAGCTACCCCTATATTTTTTTATTTTTTTTATGGTAAAACAATTTCTTAGCTGACAGTCAACTCGGAAATGACTAAATGATCAATTCTCCAAGGAGTGAGAACACCTTTGAATCATTCTTGATAGAGCAAAACCAAATTGGCATTGTGCTCAGTTATGGCTCTGTCGGGTTTCTTTCATTGGCAATGACAAAGAACACTTAACGATGGCATAGTGCTGTACCTTTTTAAATGACTGTTCCATCCACTCTGAAGAAACAGAAAGCTTTTTCGGAGTGCTGCTTTTGACCTGGCGCTCCTCTACCACTTTGTGAATCAGTTCTGCAAAGGGAACAAAGCTCGTTATTGTGACATGATGTGTCAAACGCAGGCTCAATCAATAGAATGATAAAAAAAGAGGGTACATTAAATCAATTATCATTACTAAGGTCTAATTTCCTTCCCAAGGTCCAGTTTTTTTTCTTTTTTTCTTTTGTCAGTCAAATCAGAAGGAACTCAGATTCACTAATGCTGTTTTCATAGGGCCTTGAGATTCACAGCTAAAACCCACCTCCTGTTTCTTAAACCTTATCAAATAGCCTTTTTTCCTCCCTATTAACAGAAAGGTGTTTTATTTAGTAGTCCACGCGGAAATAGGAAAACAGTGTTCAAAAGCGTACACTGGTACATGCTATGTGCAACCTCTCTCTAGGGATCTTAAACAAACGAAGAGAAGTGCTTGAATCCCTTGTGAACACACAGCCCCAGGCCGCACTGCTTTGTAGTCCACTATGTTTCCCCAATGGACAACTAATCTCCGCAGACTAACATGCTGCTTTATTCTGAGAACTTCAATAGTGGCCTTGGCAAACATATGATTTAGGCTTTATGATAACAACAGAATGCATGCAGGAGTCAAAGAGCTTGGGGATTTGACGCACACATATTCATGTGCGCATACACAATCCAACAAGCCTCACAGTGTCCCTGTTTGACATACAGTAAACACCCGCAAAAGTAGCAATCTTTTCACTGCTTCCCGAGATGCAAAGGGCAACACAAAACAATATAAAACTTTCTGCCTTTCATTCTTTCCTGTTAAACATTCACGACAGGATGACCAAAATAATTTGTACAATGAGGCAGGAAACATTAAATATTCAGGACCTTGACTTTTCAGGTCAGTTGATCTTGTGGAGAGTGAGCTGGAAAAAGAGGCCATAGAAGGAGCGAGTAAGAAGAGAGAGGGTTATGTTGTGAGGGGCTGCTGCTCCCTTGCTTTGCATTTGACGCTTTGCCCAGGGAAGTTTGTTACTTTGAATTAGCCTGCTCTTTTGTCTCCCCAGCATGTCACATTCAATCAGACAGAGCACCAAATAGGACAGGAGGGCTGCCGGGTTCGCTGGATACATAACCAGGTTGGGAGACAATTATCCAGCTCCAGTGCTGGTGGCTTGGGAGTTGGCACCTCAGCACTACCTTGATAAGAAGACGTGGTGGCTCCCTAGTCACCCACTGTTGGAGGAGGTCCTGGCACTGCGGCATATATTAACGTCCCTCCCACATCTCCTCACGGGCTGCAGCACAAAGGCCCTGCTCCTTTCATCTGCTGCCTTTCGTTAGTGTGATCGTGGCGTGAGAGCTTCAACCCTCCATCCCTTTGATCGGGTCACAGAGGTTCTTCAGGAGCACATGCTGTGGCCATTCACAATTTTTTTCTAAATAATGTTGAGTTTACTTCCTGTTGACTCTAAACAAATTGGTTTTAATCCAGATGTAAATAATACATACCCTAACCCGCTAAACTGGGGAACACATTGTGTGAATTCACTCTCAAGGCTTTTGTTTCACTTTAAAGAGTATTAAAATCAGGCAACCAACATTTTTGTGAGGCTAGCCATATACAGTACTGCCCTAAGCTTTAAACTAGAGTGAATTCTACTTGATAGAAACTAGAAAATAATTTGTACATGATAACACAAAAGACGAGAACAGATACTCAGGCTTTTGTGTAGCATTTATATTTAGTGATTATTTGTCTGATAAGATGTAAAACTCCGTCCTTTTGAAGGCGTTTATTTCCTTGTATTCCTGACAAGACTGTCAATAGGAGTGGATCCACTATTTTAATTAGTGCCATCCTTTAAATCACATACTTGCATGTCCAACAGACACCATCATCGGTTGTGAAGAAAATGAAAGTGATCCAGGACAGATTTGTTATTGAACCAGTTAATTAAGGCCAGCGGTTGAGGTGGTCAGTGTCTGACAAAAGGTTGCAGATTGGATTAAAAGTGATGTGCATTTTAACATTGGGAATGATATATGCAGACAAGATGAACACGACTTGATCTCCCAATCAATTTGCAAGGAGTTGATCAAGTCTTAATTGAGTTGTCTTATTAATTCCACTGGGAGTCGTCTTATTAATTCTACTCACTAATACACATGGCCCAGAGGTAAGTGGATAGCTTAAAGGTGCTGTCATGTTAAACAGGCGTACTTTTCCATTACAGGTCCACTACTTCCAGCACTTTTTACTTTCTACTTTAGGCCTGTGGCAACATCCTTGGGTAACACTGTAGAGAGCAATGCAGGAAAATTAATACAAGGATGAAGATAAAAATTTAGGCAAAATATTTCCGGACAAAAAGAAAGGGAAAAGAAAAATGAAATAGAAAAAAGACTTAATACAAAATGTGATTTTAAATAGCTAGTGCACTACCCTTTCAAAACATGCTGCTCACTGCTCACAAACTCATCTGGGCCATGCCGAAAAAAATCAAACATGTTTGATATTTACGATGTAAAATATATGATTACATCCCTACTTTCTGAGCTGGACCACAACATCCAATGAGAGCCGCATCCTGGAGCAGCTGACAGTACTGCCAGGCGACGGTAAACTTTCTATCCCTTTAGTGTTGACAGAAATGCAGAATAGAAAACCTGTGTTGACTGTGTCTCCCCACTCATCCAGACTCATTTAACCTTGTGCTTCTCGTTTGCTGTCACTGCTACGTGTTATCACAGCAGATTGTTGCACAATGCTAATTTTGTTTTTTTGTTTATGTCTGCTTCCCCATGATATCACCTGAGCCATGAAGCCAGAGCTCTGAAGCCACACCCCCGCTGCTTCTCAGAGCAGTGTTGGCTGTTTATTCAGAAATATTAATATTAAACATGTTGCATGTCCGAATTGCACCAAATTCAACACTGTTCTTCCTTGGGTCCCCAGCAACAAAGCTGTCAAGTGTGAAGTAGATTGGTTAAACGGTGCTGGAGATATGTGAATGACATTCAGACAGATTTCTAGCTTTATAGTTGGAACATTTTCACCTGGTTATTTTCAAGTCCCCATAATACTTTCCCAATATAGAAGAAAAAAAGGGTTCACCTTGGTGTTCATTAGCAAGACACAGGTGGAGCTCCTTCACTGTGGCTCGGTCCATGGCAGCCTGGACTCGCAGCATGTCCAGCTCCTCCTCCAGGCCAGCTCTGCAGTCACACAGAAGATAAACTCTCCGTCACACAGCTCTTACGTCAAATCTATCCTTCCTCAAATATGAATGGAAAAACAAAAAGAAATATGAAACCACTACAAACACACGCATTGTACAGTATAATGAGTATCTTTTTAAATCTCCACAAACATCTCTCTGGATTCCACTGTGGACTCAATTATAGTAGAAACTTTTTTTAAAAAAAACTTGAATCTCATGCACTGGCTTTCTCTTCCCAACAGAAAAGACGACAACGTGAAGAAATCAACTAATTAAAATGCTTTTTAATTCATCTGGAAATCAAAGTGACAAGCAACATGAAACGCCAAGGTAGGGAAGTACAGTGTGCGGCTCTGTGTGTGTAACAGACAAACAGAGACTGGGAAGTGTGCACAATTACCTCTCTGCAATTAGCTTGATTCCTGCTAAAGGCTAATTACGTGGAGCCATGCTCGAGACTTTGCACTTTCAAGTTATTATTAGGACCCCAACTGAAGTCTACTGAGGATACACACAAGCCCACTGAGACAACCACACCTGAAACACACACCTAATTTCCCTCCCCTCTGCTCCACAGAGTCAGAGACAAACACTAGAAACAAGCTCCTGCTACTGTAGTGGCATTCTTCCCTCAGTTAACCTCATTACAACAGCAGGTCTTCATGCTGACTGACTTCTTAAGGCATGCAGCGAGTGCAGCATGCGTGATACACTCTGAAGTGTTTGAGGAGTAACAGGGCATTTGTGGCTGTGGTGAACTATGATGAGCATAATGGCAATTAACTAAAACCAGACACTTGTTCCAACCAATCTAATTTTGCGAGATCAACCAAGAGATTTTTCCATACATGTGCCAAGAAAATGACTTGGGAAAAGTTATCGCCATAGCTAGGGGAAGGAAAGTAATTAGCTTTTTAGCCCACACAGTCCAGCAGAGGCCTGGTCTAATGGCTGACCGCAGCTTAAATAAGTACACAAATGACTCTCCCTGAGGGGGGTTGAGGAGGCAGATGAATATGTGTCGCTCCTCTATAGATTTTCCTCCATAAATGAACTCAAGTCGATGAGGCAACGGCACTGGCCTTATGTGTCCAGGCTGTTAATGGGACAAACGAGCTGAAATATGCAGTATGTGGAGGGAGCTTGTTCCATCTCATGTTTCTCTTTTATGCCTTTTCGGATGCTGATGGTATTGACGCTAAACCAAAGTTCATATGCAAAACATTCAGTTATGTTGAGGGATAAGCATACTTTCTTGGATGGAGAAGGGATTAGATTGCAGATGGAGTTCATTGGCCAGGGGGCCTCGAGTTTCACATCATAACATTGTAGAGATGGAAGACTATTGGATCCTGAGTCAGTAACACTAAGTTGTTACAGTGTGTGCTCCAATCTGCCATATACCATTTTTACACCAAAATAAAACTACTTTGACACTAGAGGTTATTGACTCATTTTCTATTTCTGGCAGGAGAGTTTGCCTATTTGTTTTTTTTTTTTTCCTTGTGTGCCACGTGTCAAAAAATGTGCCAGTATAACAGAGAGCAGTAGAAAGTAGCAGATTATACACATCAGACTACATCTAGAAGGCGCTAGGACGTGGTTTAAAAGTCTTAATCAATAACATTTTAAATGAGACAGTTTTTTTCCTGGAGCAGATGATGGAAGTTGCTAAGGAGTGAAACATCTCACTTCTTTCTCAAGTCTGTTGAGAATTGCACATGTACAGTAATGATCAGGCAGCTGGCAAGGCTCGTGTAGTGACACAGAAGCTTTTTGGTTAATGTAGTAAAAAATCCTAATTAAACAACCTTTAGTTTTCCTTTCATGACACGTTAAAAAAAAAATCCAAAAATTGGAAAAACTGTCTTATTGGATGGAGTTTGCCTCAGTCTCCCCTTACAGTCTCACACCTCACACTTTGCTTCCTTGTGCGAGTGAATCATTTGATAAACAGATGCTTACTATTTTTGAGCCCACTGGGGTCCTGATGTTGGGAAAAGAGTATCTTTGAGAATTCAAAAGGATGTTTAGGCAATGCTAAACAGCTATGGTAGCATCGAGCTACATGTATAACCCAACATCAAAGGCCTATACTTTAGATCTGCGTCACATTATAGCCGTCTCCCCCTCAAACAAATTCTAAGCCTTTCCCCTACGTTAGACTACCTCCAGTAACCTGCAACTTATCTGAAATGAAACCATGTTACCTGTCATATTCAAGCTATCACAGAGGAGAAAAGGTTCTCTACAGCCGTGCCTCCTATAGAGCATTTCAAGTCCTTTTTTCAAAATCTGGATGATAAATCAAATAAGGCTAGCCGGACAATTTCCAATTCCCTCTCAACTTGCCCACTTCACCTTAGGTAGAATAATACTCAGCAGGCATAAAAGCAAAAGAAGTTTCTTGGCAGAATCCAAACTAAAGGCAACAGACAGGTGTTATGTTTGGTAATGATGTGGTCTGCAATGTAAGTCTGTGTCTCACGCCGCTCTTTTGGCCCCGTTTTTGAAAACATTTTCTCTCTCGTGCAGTGCTAGAACTTCAGCCCTGAGCTATCCACTCCATGTCATTTGATCTCGTCTCTACCTATGTTGCACCTAACACAGCTTAGAGCGCAAACTGCCAGCCTCCATCCACAAGGGTGTACAGCACAACATCATCTGCAGCCATTGTGCTTTCGCATGCCAGCCTCCTCTTGGTTTCTTGCTCGGCACATA
Source organism: Pagrus major (assembly GCF_040436345.1). Classification (NCBI taxonomy): domain Eukaryota; kingdom Metazoa; phylum Chordata; class Actinopteri; order Spariformes; family Sparidae; genus Pagrus; species Pagrus major. Next base: position 13,790,774 of record NC_133215.1, read on the forward strand.
AAAATACACAGGAAGAGCAGGGAATAGGGTGAGAAAGCGAAAACACCTCTGGCACTTTTATCGCTGGGGAAAGAATCTTGTTTTTGGGGGTGTGAGGGGGATTCCCCTATGGTTAAACTCAGGCTAGAGGGCTGTACGTTCATGGAGGGAGTTTGGGTGGATGAGCCACTGCTGTCAGCAGAAATGGTGACTGGTGGAGTTTACATGTCTCAATGCTGTATTTTAGCTGTGGGCGATGCAGCGGCAAAAGCAACAATGAGTCTTTAAGAGTTAGATTCTCCAGCCACGGGCCACTGATGAGAGGTAAATGGGGATTCATGTAAGAACCACTGGTGGAAACAACCTAAGATGTCCACAATATTCCCTGTTTAAGCGGCTTGTTGATGCCGCAAGGTATCCTAATATAAAATAAAACAATATCATAATGTTGTATTTATTAAACATGAGGAAGAAAAAGACATTTGTCTAAGTAAAAATCACTTTGACCGTGAATGACTATTTGAATATGAGAGGAAATAGGTCCACTACATTCTCTACTGTATGTGTGAGGCTTAGTTCTTTGAAATAACTGTGTTCTTTATGCTCTAATTTCATCTTATGAGACTACTGTAGCTAAGACTGGCGCACTGAAGCTTGCATCATAATTAATAACTAAGTGTAAACCAAGTTTTTTTTTTTACACAATAATTAATTTACCAAATAATTAATGAAGGAAAAACCTTAGTTGTCTGATTTAAAAACATGCATAAAACATTCTGTTTGTGTGTGTGTGTGTGTGCGTTTGAGCAAATGTGTCCCTCCTCCAACTAAGCCCTGGTCCAGGGGGCAAAAGACTCTCATTACTTCTAATACCTTTTAGCAAATCAAGATGAAACGAACAGAAATGGAGGAATATGAGGAACATCAGGGTAAACTTTATTAAACTTAATTAGAGTCAACGTCGCTTACTGGGGAGGTTCAAGTCCATAATGGTCACACTCTATAGAAGAGCTTTCAGTGCTGCTGCAGTGCAAATGATCTCAAAGGCTTTTTCCCCAGTAATCGCTAGCTAATTTATGCTTTGATGTCGTCTGAGTATAGCATCTTAAGTCTGAGGGTGCACTGCATGTGTTTATTCTGTTTATGGAGCCTAAATAATCCCTGCCTCTTTTTAGCAACAGACCTTTAACAACAATTAACAAGCGCGGACATGGAGTGCTGCAGACAGATGCATAATGAGGCAGATAGAATGATCCCACTGCGAATTTTCTAGCCCACCCTGTCCGTAGTTGCTTGCCAGCCATATAATACAACCAGAAGGAAATCTCAATCATGCATTCATCTGAGAGATATTCTAAACTGGTTAAATGTGGAGAGATGGCTATTTTACTTGGAATGTTTGCTGTCTAAATAATGAAAGCTACAAGGCAGTCCCACACCACCAAGGAAAGTTGAAATCATGACATTTCTAGCGTCAGCACATGAAGTGCTTTCGACATATTCAACTTGATCCATGTGACACGTAGACACCATTTTTTTTAAACTGGGACCCTGGTTTTGATTGTACTGTTAAAGCTGCTGTATGTGTTGTTGTGGTTGTAGCTAACTTCCTGTCCATTTTGCAGTTAGCAATTCCCTCCCTCTGGTGCTTAAGCACATGGAATATAAAAACTTACTAGCCCCAGTTACAATACACACTGGCTCCAAACTGCTTCATCAGCACAAGAACTGTTGCGACCTTCATGACATGACTTTTCCACAGTCAAGTAGTGACACACAAACTTTGGACCACCATGTGCAATGCGTACAGGTTGTCTGGAGTGATGTCAAAAGTCGCCAAAGAATACACATTTGTTGCTGACTGCACCCTTAGTAAATCAGCTACAACAGCAGACAAATAGACCCGTTTCACCTTCTTGCGCAACCTCTAATTCAAGTGCAGAGACCAGAGGGGTGCCTGGGCTCCATAACCTTCTCTTAACACTGTAGGGACCCACTGTGCAGGAGTTATTCCAGCAATATTCATTCTGGGAAATGGTCATGTGGGGCTCAAGACAGTGTTTTACTAGTGCTGTTTTTGAAGGAGGTGATAGGGAGCATCTGTGCACAATATCATGACAATGAGAAAAAGCGATTGAGAGACAAATGGAGAGTTTTAACCGAGGCTCTCCTCTAAAGCCCGCCACTAGGCATTTAAGCTTTATAAGGGGCCTTTATTTGGCCCTAAATTCTTCAGCTGCCAGGAGTTAATTATCCATTAGTGGATAATTTCTAACACTTATCTAGCATAACCTTCACAAGCACAATCATTATAATACGGTCAACGGAACAACAAGCTGCAAATGCTTGCCCCAAGAGTTTCCTGGCAGTTATGCTTCCACAAACTCTTGTTGTAACACAATGAAGCACACACTTATGCCTCTCCGCAGAAATTTGCATTGCAGGGGAGTAAAGCTGTTTGGTTAATCTGGCTTCGTCCATAGTCCCAACAACAATCCTATCTGTTCACTGCTGCACCTTCTCACAACAGGTATGGAAGAAAGCGAGGAGTGGAATAGAGATGGGCAGTGTGCTGCTTTCGCTTAGTTCAACACACTGAGCTGTGCGTGTGTTCAGATGTGTGCCCTGGAACGGAGAGTTTTTCTAAAGCACAAGTTTAAAGACCCGAGCCAAGTTTACTTTGCACCAGCCACCCGGGTAAGGAGGGGCCCTGGGGGCGGGAATGGAGGAGATGAGGTGGAGCTGGTCAGGGGCACATGAAGGGGATCAACACTAACCCCGGAGGACAGGCCAGTTACACAGCTCGGAAAGAGGCCAGGCGCTCTCCATCCCTCGTGGTTTCCCTCACAGGTCAGTTCCAAGGACCCTGCGTGTTCACCGTAGCCTGCTCTCCCCCCTCGATGCCCCACCCCCAGACCATCCAGTGCTCCACTCTGCTCAGCTCCAGCCGTGGCCGGGCAGGCAGGCGGATGGACATCCCTTAACAGGCAGCATCGGCGGCACTAGGGCTGCTAGCCTGTAATTAGCTCGGACAGCTCAGGCTTGGAGAGAGGCAGCCGGGCTATATCATAATGAGCTCAGCTGGGATTAGGAGGACAGGGCAGGGGGTGAGCAGAGGGGAAAGCAGTAGAGGGGGTGGGGGGGGCAAGTACCAGAATTCTGGCCTCAGCCTACTGCAGCATCACAGAGGGCCGGAGGGAGGCAGCTGGGAAGACGAGTAGGAAGAGGGGAAGAAGAGGGTACAGAGGCACAGGATAGAGGAGGGAAGAGGTGAGGAGAGGTGAAGGCTAGGGGAGATAGGAGAGAGGAAGACTGTGGCTTTAGGCCAAGCTTTGTGTAGCATCATAGAGGGTCAGTGTTAGTGGTACGGTTACAGGGGCTGCTCAAGATCAAACAAGACAATTGCTATACTACACCCAGAGAGAGACTCAAAGACAAAGACAGGCGGAAAGGAAGACAGGGAGACAGAGAGAAGGAAAAACTAAGTAACAAAGAAAGGAATTAAATAAGTACCTCTTGCAGAAAAGGCACATTGTGATTAAAAAAGTCACCAAACTCTACATCAACATTTGAGCTAACAACACAACTACAGCTTAGAGACTATAAGTATGTAAAGTACCTTATTGACACTCACTTAATAACACTAGCAACGGGACAACCGTTTGGCATAAATGTTCCATTAAAAATGCAATTATTTCACAAAGACACAGCCAGGGATTCTGATAATGTGATTTTACTTCCTTCACTTTTATGTGTGAATTTTTGGGCAGCCAATTTTACAAATGAGCACAGAGTCTAATGATCTTGCTTTGGCCCCCGCTGGCTGGTAATGATGTGGAGGGCTAGGTGGATGCTGTGAAGTTGGGAAGGGCACAGTCCAATTTTAACACCCACAAACAAGAAGGGACAGTGGGAGTGCATGTCGGCATGTGTGTACACTTGTAAGTGTTAAACGAAAGACGTCTACAGTATGTTTCAGCCAGGCAACTTTGACAGCAGGTGACTTACTTTTCAATGGAGAGCTTCCTGGTGAGGTTTTTCAAGTAGGCCAGCTCATTCCACACCGCATCACTGTCCTCTTGTCGTAGCTGCCACGGTTCTGCACGCTGCATCCTTCCACCTGGCCTGGACACACACATACACACAAGTTAAGAAGACAAAAGTTTAAATGTAGAGGCAAGCAAATAAATTGAAGAAGTAGCTTCATTTATGGAACACACACACATGTAAAGCAAACATGCTAACAAGGGAAAATGTTTGCTACTGTACATTACCTTGCTGCCTCTGGCCAATTCACAAGGGGTAACAAGGCCCCTTAGTCTCACTCTGGTTTTGTTATTCAGTCATCTTTAGCAGTATTCAAATGAGCAGCCTTGACTTTGACATTTCAGTGGCAAATCATGTACACACGTATGCATGTTTGTTAGAGCCCAGGGCACTGCCCGTGCGGCAGGGCGGTGGACCATTCCCTGTGTGCCATGCAAATGTAAATAATGGCAAAAACACACTCGCAAACGAGGTCATTCAAATGTCTACACCTCACTTATGAATACTTAATGACACTTTGTGCTCAGTGGCTGCCCCCTCCATTGAACTTCCCCTTCAACTCACACACATATATACACACACACACACACACACACACACACAGACACACATTGTCCCTGCTGCTCCCAACTGCATCCCCACACACACCCAATTCATCAATCAGTCTTAGTCCAACACATTCGATTCCAATTAGCCTTTCATTTGCAAACTAAAATGGCTTTTAATGTAAATCCACAGATTGTAAAGTAGCAGGTGATACGAGAATACCAGTTTTGTCCCACACACCACAGTTTTCATTTTTACTCAATCAATGCAATAGAGGTGTGGAAATGGATTGTGAGGGTCACTGCTATTGCGGAGGACTCCTTTTCCTGTGGTCATTATTGGCTATGTAGACACAGCCACGCTACGCTAATACTAGTTAAACCCTGGTGCCTGGGAGTTTGAGGCTACTGAGGAACGGCAAATGTTTTCATTTAATACTGCTAATGCCCCTGTGAGCAATTTGGAGCCCTTGAACTTATCCGTAGTGTGTGTGTGTGTGTGTGTGAGTGTATATGTATGCTATCTTTGGGCTTGGGTTAGTTTCCCAGAGTGCAAAGCTACTTAACGGATAATCTCACTGTATAGTCACAGAGATTGATACACTTTTACTCAATCTACTGCGAGCACACAGCGAATTCAGACTAAACTATCTTAGCACTGCCCGGAGCTGAATAAGTACATGATATTTTACCCACAGCTCTGTTTGAATTGTCTCTGTGTGATTTTCAGGTATGTAGTGTATCAACTGCATTCCTTATGAAAGGTGTATGAAGCTTTATTAAGTCACGGTAAAGCTTTATACATTTTAATTTGTTTACAGTGGGCCTAAAAGCTGTTGAACATGGAGCCATGAGAGAGCTATCTTCTTCAGGCCTCAGTGCTTCCTCCCCTATGGTATCCTAGTTTCCATTATTAAGCAGGAGGAAATAGAGAGAACTTTTCCACGCCGCTGCGGCTAATTGCTCTGATTCAGGGGGAATCTGTTTATGGGCGCAACTTTGATCAGAGTACGGATGCTTTAATAACCTTTAATTTTATTTACTCACCCCCATCATCCCCAGTCTGATTAAAAAACTTTTTCCCTTCTCTAATATAAATAAGAACTTGGCTTTTTTCTCCCTCTCCTTCATGCCATTTTTGGAAAATATGGCGGTAATGGTGAATGGCAGGGTGGTTTCACTGGGACTGGCCAACTGCTCACCGCCTGCATGCTGATGAGCCAACGGGAGCCTTCGTCTGCCTCGAGATTGGCTGGTAGTTCCAACCTGGGCGGGACTGGCTAATCACACATACTGGTGACGTCACTCAGCAGCTTGCCGTACAGCAACCAATTGTCTGATTCAATACCTGATTCTGCTGATTAAAGGTGAAGATTGATATGAGGGAAACTCAAATCTGGGAGGTATAGAAAAAAATATGTTAGTTTAACACTAATACATTTTATCTGGTGTACACTCTGTATATAAAATTAAGTACTTGGAAGTATACAGGCATATGTGTGTGGCAGGTATAGAGGGAGACACATCGCAGTCTTATCTTTTGGTCCTGCACACAAAAGGGGAACAAAAACGACCCCCCGCATCTTTCCAAAAAGGCAACAACACAGCATGGAAGCTACAGGGAAATCCCTAACAAGCTCGAAATGCAATGAGACTCGACGCCTATCCCCACTGACTTGTTAGGGCCCTGATTTCCAAGCACTAATGGGAGTATTTAAGTCATTTTCTATTGTCTCTCATTCAGGCTGGCATTACCCCAGTGGGTTTAACAGCTATTTAAGGATGGGGCTTAATGCCAAATGAATGCCAGGATCATAACATTGAGTGACTGGTTGGTGCCATGGAGGGCTCTGACTGAAAAGGGCAAGGCTGCCTATTGCATCAATTTTATGTCAAATCACTCATGAAATATGGACACTGACACAACAAACTTATTATTATGGACTTGCAGTTCTTCTTAGCTCTATTCTCTTAACCACAGCCCTGTTGTATGTCTTATTATACAAACATACATGTTTCCTTTTCACAAAATCCAAGTGTTTGACAAAAGTGCATTATATCACAAGATGGAACATTTCTTTGATAACCTGCTAAAATGTAGAACAGCAGCACAACTGGTGTTGACTCTGAGAGTTTTCTCTCTCTACATCTCTCTGTCTTTGTTCCCACTGTCTCAGACACATGCTGCTGAGCCGCACTGAGCTGACATGAGCCGAGTCGAGCCTAGCGCTCAACGCGCTCTCTCTCACTCACTCCACTTTCACACGGGCTCACATTGCACTGCTGTTTTCTTTAATTAACCCAGAGAGAAAACAGCTGACGGGGTCAACACTTTGCTCCCGCGCGGCCACCAAACATATGCACCTTTAGTTACATTTTAAAATGGACTCAATGACGCTGTTGGAGAGAAGAAACAGAGACAGTAAAAGTGGGAAAGAGACTGAGGGAGACAATGGAGAGAACAAGACTCTTATATTAATGACATTTTCCAGAGCGTTTTCCGCTTTGTGTAAAAATCCCGTGGTTTCTGGTGAAGATTCAGGAAATAGCCCTCCCCCCTCCTCCTCCCTCCGCAGGCCTTCTCAAACACCTTGCACCCCCCAGGACCAGACACCTCCAGCCTCTGGCTCTCACATCCTAATGAACGCTGAGGGAGAAGAGACGCAGAAGCGCACACACACTTGGCACAAAACGGCCCAAATTGACTGGGCTTAAAACCTCAGAGCTTTTCAAAGGCAAAGGAAGGAATTTCTCCCACTTTCCCAAATCCAGCACTCAGGTCTTGTCAGACAACATGTGGAGAGCAATGAGGCCCTAAGACTATTTGTGAGTGGTTTCAGAGGGTTGTAGCATTTCACAAGGGCTTTTAACATAAGGCAAGGTGAGTAATGTGCTTTGAAAGATCTCTAACTGACTGATGCTGGGAGGAACTGGAAGTTTTCCAAGTTACTTTGTATATTCACAGACTCCACTGTGTGTTTTAATCAATTCCTGTGCATTGTGTGAGTGTATAATATTTGTTTTGTCACATTTTTTCCACAGTGTTGTGTGACAACAGTTTGTTATCGTGTACTCACAAGCCATTTGATTTCTCCATCTCTTTCAGCTGGTCTCTGACTGTCTTGTAGTTTTTCTGAATAAGAAGCAGGCGTTCACGGCGTTTGTCGTGAGCTCTCTTCAGCTCTTCATTCTCCTCAATCTGTTAGGAACACAGAAAAAGGAAGATTTTTTAGTCCAAAAGTTGTACATGTCAATTAAAACATAACTTAATTGAAAAAGGGAGTCAGCTTCAGGTACTCACTGGCACAGTAGTGTGGCAGGGAAGTTGAGAAAAGCCCCTCACCGTCTACATATTTAACACTTTTACCTGACAGAAACCAGCAGGTTCAGATTCCTTTCTCTCTTCACCTTGCTCCCTGACAAGTGCACGCACTGGGCAACTGAGACATCATTACAGGACGACATTTACATGAAGAGTCAATGGGGCCACAGACCACAAAGCAGACATATACACACACACGCACACACACAGCAAAGAAAGTCACTCACTGGAGTTACCAACTGATGACCCACACATGTTGTGTTGGTTGGGGGTGCAGCGGTGGGTTTGTTGCTGACACTGTTGTTGACAGCTATTAAAACACAGCCAGATTGGGCTCCAGCTTTAAAGAAGGAGTAAGAGAAGACAACATATAGATTTTTCTTGTCAGGGGCACCCCTCCTCCCCATCACACTGACCTTAACAGCGAGGGCGATGGAGAAAACACTCTCAACAGGCAGGACAAACAGAGGTGGAAAGAGAGCAAAGGAGGAGAGAAAGGCAGCTGATGAAAATGGAGCAAAGAGAAAGAGAGAACAGAGAAACTAGAAAGAGAAGAAGGAGAGAGAGCACGGCAAAAGATAAAGTGAAAGGAAGAGTGCAGGACAGGTTTCTGCTTGAGTGGCCAGGGCTAGGGAGAGTTGTCGAGCGCTTTCTGAAGGGAAGGAGCTTGTTTACTGCTGATATGACACGGCTGCCCTGCAGAGAGGGAAATGCGAGCCCTCAGCCCTGTTATTATTAACAAGGACAAAGAGAACAGAGAGAGCACACAAACATGCACCGGACACACAACGGGTGTGCCCGCACACACGCGCACACACACGCACGCACACACACACACACACACACACACACACACACACACACACACACACACACACACACACACACACACACACACACACACACACACACACACACACACACACACACACACACACACACACAGCCAATGTGACAAGTATGGATTTTCCCTAGTGCGGATTATTCACAGAGGACATCTGCAAGACATCCTCTGCCCCTTCAAGCTGCCCCCAACCTCTCAAAAACAAGGCTCTAATGAAAGGGGCCAGATCAGGGCAGTGTTAACTGGTGGAACTAGGAGCTAGGGGAGGACACAGAAGAGTTGAGTCTGACTGATGGAGGGTGGGGGGGCAGAATGGAGCAAGTGGCAGGGCATTAGCCACATCATGGCTTCCCAGGCTCCTTATAGAGCTTCCCCTGGGCAGCCCAGCTCTGGTCATCAGGCCACAGACCCTTGCCCACAGATCAATACACCCCCTTACTCAGCCAGCATACACATCTGTGGACGTTCTCAAGCTGAAAAATAATTACACAGCAACAGCTACTGTTTACTTGAAAGTGTGCGGAAGAAAAAAAAAAAGCAGGCCATTATTATGAGAATTGTTTGTTTGTCTGCTGCTGTTAGCTGCTAAGGTCAACATGTCAATGGTACAGGCTGGCGTACCCAATTTGAAAGGCATTCTATTGGAAAGAATTGGATAGGATCAACCGGAGAACAACGGAGTGGACACAGTGAAGTACTCTACTTTAAGATGCTGGAGGTGAGGTCTCAACTGTAGCTGATGGAGGGCATGTTGGTCAATGCCAGATCCGAGAGCTAAATCATGCTCGAAACTAATGCCCTCATTAATATGGTCACAGATTTGAGTTGCCAATCACAGCCTATCTGTGAATACCTTGCTAAATGCTCCTCGACTGACAGACACGTAAATGGCACTATTAACTAAGACAGCCATGCGTGTTGTCTGAATCTACTGTGAGCATTGATGTCTGACTAGGTGTCTGCCAGTGATGTAATTCAGACACTTCAGATCTGACAAGAAAATTATGCTTAATGTGTTCCTGCGATTGTGTTCAAAGGGAGATGACCTCTGCATAATCACTCACTCGATGGTCAGCCTGAAAGATGGAAAGGATAAGGAAAGACAAGAAGGAAGACAGCTTTAGGGGAGAGTCCAGTGGACTGCTGACATAAAATAAAAGAGAAAAAGTCAAATTTTGAGACCTTAAAGGCATAGGGGAGAGGTCAAAATTAAGTGTATTTTGCTTGCAGTGAATTTGACAGACAGAGGGAAAAAAAGACATGAGAATGAAGAATAGTGGGAGAAAGACGTCACAGAGCATGTGAAGGTTAAAAGACCAATAAAGCTGATTCGTTTAAGGGAAAAAAAAACCCTGCTGCATCCGCTATCACCAGAGCAGCTCCTCTCCTGCTGCTTCACTGCCTACGCACGCTCTGTTTGTGTACGCACACATACGTAAATGTGTATGTGTGTTTGAAAGACACTGTAAAAGAAGGTCATAGAGGAGGCAGGCACGGCACTCGTGCAATTGAACCCTTTGGAGACTGGGACTGTTACAGTGCTGGAGACCTTCCTACAACCCAGCAGCTGATAGCAGCAATCATATGCGAGATAGTGGCCGGAGCAACAAGCAGCTCCATTAGTCCTGTCTAGTGCCCCACACTATCAGCTGGACACCACCAGCCCATTGAATGTGCCCTGTTCAGCAAAAAATAACCTCAAGTAGTTCAAAGTCACTGGCAGTCAAAAGCCACTCTCATGTGGGGAAAACATTGAGACAGATGATCAATTCAGAAAAGGCATAGAGAATGCTGTGGGCAGCAGGAAATACAGGACATACAATTAGACATGAAGAAGAGTTGGGGATAAACAGATTAAAGTAGATGGGAGAAAATGAGAGGACATTATGTGTATTCATCTAGTTACCTTCAATTGCAACATTTCCTCAAGGTCTTGGATCCTCTGTTCTGCTCCTCTTCCCCTCCTACTACCCAATTCCACACTGCTGGCTGGGGACAAAGACCTGGACCGCTGCACAGGTGCACCCTGGGACAGCAAAGAAGCACTGGGGTGAGAACTACTTGAGCGCACTTCACTTACACACACCAGCACAAACCCATGCAACAATTAACATCTGTAGAAGCACTGAGTGAATGCCAATAATGGAATTATCCATGTTCACTCCATTCCCCTCTCACCTTGAGTAAAACATGCACATTGTCTTCTTCGGTACACACATACGCACGCACAAACGAACGAGCTACCAGAGGAATAAAGCAAGCTGGAGCAGCAGCCTGCAGAAGCTGAAGGGAGGAGGTTCAGTTTTGTGTGTGTGCGTGTGTGTGTGTGTGCGTGTTTGGAAGCGGGAGTTGCAAGCTGAGAGCGGCAAAGGTTTCTCCCTGCGACTGGCTAATGAGTATGTTCATTTCCATTTACATTGTTTCTTTGACAATAATGATGTCCCATTAGGGGAGACTAAAGGGGCTATAGATTCCAGAATGTGCTGGGCTTCATTACAAGAGGTGGGCAGGGAGGCCGCTCTAATTGCTCTACTAGGGGCCTCCAGGTTACACTTGATAGGACAACTGGAAGAGCCGCCGATTAGGAGAGGGGGGGCCGTTTGCTAGCCGGCCTCTTCTGTAGAAATAAATAAAGAAGTGGAGAAGTGCTTGGGCCGCACTGTAGAAAAGCAGTGGGAACAATATGCTAGTGGAATATGAATATGAGAGGATATGAGGCCCCCTGCAGTGCCAGGCAGGGCTGACCAGATGGCAGGCTAAAATATGCAGTGCGACTAAACGTACAACAGTCCTTGGGCTGGAGTGGAAGAGGAGTACAGGAAGAGGGAGGAGGTGTATAATATGATAGTGGATCAATAAGCCTCGTCTCTTGAAAAACGAGCTTTGTTGTCCACTAAAGTTATACTTTAGATTTCACATCAGGTTGATTTGTTGACACCTGTGGGTACTGGTAGTCACAGCAATAGATTTTAACAATTCAGATCCCAGTGGTCAATTCAAAATGATACATGTGTCAACTACTGGGCGCAGCAAACATCTTGAGGACCTACTTAGCAGAGCAGGAGAAACTCAAATTTATTTATTTTTTTTTACAGTGCAGCCAAACAAACTTACCCATCTTCTACCAAATTAGTTGGTACCGATCAAGTTTCTTAGAACCTTGATGCTATCGAGCGAACCAGCCCATGTTTCCACCAGTTTTGCTCAGTCATTGTAATCAAGGAAGCATCACCAGAGGGCATTGCACAAGGCACAACTTTTAGAATATGACATGCTGACTTCGGTCCAGCAAGATACTGAACCCCAAATTGCTCCTGATAAGCAGGTCGGCACCTTGCATGGCAGCCTCTGAAATCAGCGTATGAATGTGTGTGTGAATGGGTGAATGTCACAAGTGTTGTAAACCATTTCCCATGTTGGTGAAAAAAGGCTAAGTGTGGGCTGTAGCGATTAATATCAAACAGTTGTTCAAGAGTCTACTGAACAATGTCTATGTACAATTTTCTGTGAATTCATTGAATGTGGGTACGCAATTTGAATCCAGCATTGGAGAGGGTGAACTGTACGAGTAACAGTGAAAACTACAAAGGCAATCAGAAAGTGCAAATGTTTAGATTATAACAACAATAAGTACACATTAGTCTTGTGTAGTGACAAAATGTTTACTCTTATTTTACCACCACAGCATACTCATTTGTAAAAATCATTTGCCTGTGACAAAAATTTCTAAGTATGTTAGTGTGACCGGGAATGTGCCCTTGGGCAACAGTTGACTCCAGTGACCTGGTATGCCCGGTTCTGCTATCATGCCAGCATGTGTGCCAACCATGTGTTCTAACTCAGCCTTAATGACTCTATGCAACTAATTAGCAGATTGATCTGCATATTCCTGATGAGTGGCAGGCCAATTGGCTTAGCCCGTATGTGCATGGGGAAAACAGAGAGGCCAAAAGGGGAATCCAAATCAACTAAAAGGCCTAAACTTAAAAGTAAAGATGACCAACTATAAAGCAAGACTTATTGAGGATGTATTCTAAACATGTTTTCAGATAGAAGCACATTTTGGGTAAGATTGATTTAACAACGAGCTGAATATTCCACCATAAGTGTTTCTCTGTATGTAAGAACCAGAGGAGACAAACTGCAGTGTGCTTTGTCTACAAGGAGTTCAGAGGAAAATGACATCGCGACACTGACAAATGACTTAGATTTGCTGCAGATGTTCTCTCTGGTCCAGTTGGACGCCTGTCTGCCGTAGGTTCAGAAGACACATGAATGCCTTCTGTTTAGCGGGAAGCTCTATGTTGTGACATTGTTGTTAATGTTCCACAAGACAGGCTTGAAAGATAAAAAACAGAACACGAGGCAAAGAAAGATGTGCCCGCTGTCTACCTCAGCTCGGCAGCTGGTTGGCGGCCGTGACCTGACCTGTGCATCGCACCCTGTAATGGCTCTGCAAACATGAGAGTGCAATGCAGATGGAGGGGAGGAGGTCATACGGTAGGAGGGAAATGAGGAGAGAGGCCTGTATCTAAACAGAGTCTGTATGCAAGCAAGAGTAAAACTCTTATTTACTGAGGGGTCAGTGTCACTGGCTGTAAAGCAAAGAAGAAACATTTCATCGACTGCCTCGCTCCTCCTTTCACCTCTCCTCCTCCCTCTCTCACTCCATCTCCCAGAGAAAGGGGTCACTGTCATCAATGGGCTTCTTTATGATTGCAGCAGAGTGTCATGTGCGTCTGGAGCTCTCAAAGCTGAACTTGTTCAGGTTCCCGGGTGAATAGGAATGTTATACACTCGCACATAAGCATAGGATAAGACACAGTCATTGACCACTACACAGCAACATGTAAACACAAGGGTGCACACATAAACACTAAGTGGATGTAAACCGTCACCCAAAAAAATCTATTAAAAAGAAGGAAAAAAATGCAAAAGACCATGTAACGCTGCCAAACAACTAAGTATAATATAAGAACAGGTAACATGAGAACTGAAAGTTGCAATGCTCCTGCTCCTCAGTGTGAGCTGGTTACCTTTCCTAAATCCCTCAGTTTCATCGAAATACTGGTAGATGCATAAAGCGTGTGTAGGACCAAAGGGAATTAACCCACCTATCACTGTCCTTGGCAAAAGGCGGAGGGTTAAAGGCTTGCTTGGCTCATGTAAACGGAAGCAACAGGACAGTTTTAGTCCTAAGAAGGAATTGAAGTTTTGCATGCAGTCTACAGCCAGCAGGCTCCCTTCATAAACCTTGTTATTGAGTAAACCTTAACCTCTCACATACCAAACCCAAAGAGCAAGTCACTCAGGGTGTGGGTGATAAATCTGACAGTGTGTCTGTGACACTCGTCTAGTGCTATGGTAGCAACAAGGGATGTCTGCTAAGTAGCCACACCAGTTCCACGGCCTGCTGGGCCAATACAGGGCTTTCAAAAATGTATGATAACCACTCCTCCCTCACTCTGAGCAGAACTGGAGCTGATCTTCAATCCTTAGTGAAAAAGGGAGAAACTGTGCATTTCCTCAAGATCAGAAGAGATCTATAGATGGCAGCTTGAACCTCTCCCACACTAGGAAATCTGCTCCACTGTTTAACACACCAGGAACATGTGTTGTTGCCCTGCATCATCGGTCATTGAGGGATTGGCGAGCCCTAGATCATCATTGCCAGCAATTTCCAAGCCAGAGTAGCCCTTGGAATTCTGTGCCAAATAGGTTGATCCCAATAAAGCTATATATATGGGGTAAACCTCAATAAACTTAACTTTTCTTGCTCATTGATAAGTCAATTCACTTTCATTCATTATTTCAAACTATTTTTCTTTATTTACAGTGATCAGTTTAAGACAAATAGTCAAATGTGAAATGTCACTGTGAACTGCTCGTCACCTCAGCCGATAAGATCACTTTAGGCACTTACTGAAAGAGCTGCAAATTGTGTCCTTGGTGGTAGCATTGGGCCGCACAGAGGATTCATTTCAACAGCTTTTGACCTTGCAGATTGGTGTTATTGTTTAAATGGAGTGTAATGAAGCAAAACTGGTTTATGGTTTCTTTGGAGCATCGTCATATTTGGATATTAAGCAGCCAACAGTGACACCTACTCAAAATGTTCAGGTTTTTAATAACAATTAGGTTTACCATGATTTATGTACTTAAGTTTTACAATTGTTTTGACTTAGCGGGGGAGTAGGATAATCAAATGATGGCTGAAGAGATGAAAATGATACTGTGCCACATAGCTGGTAGCTGGATGACTGGAGAATGTTAGTCCACTCCCACTGTAGCAGAGATGACTGCTTTGCAATTATCATCACTCAGGGAATGAAAGATGAAAGTTTTCAAAATGAAACTGTACTGTAAAAAAACTGAACAAAAAATAATCAGTCAGGAACATTTAATTTAATTATAGCCTCATTCAATTTAAAGCTGTTTCCCTGTCAATCCTACTCCATTTTTCATCTGAGTTTGTGTTGTACAAATTTTATTACTGAATAAAATAAAAAAAATATTGATTTGAAAAAATATTCAACTGATAAATGTTTTAGTTAAATGGTTCCATGAGCTGGATATAGTAAAACTTGCAAGTTTGATTCAATCTCTGTGGACTCAATACAATTGATATGTGTGTGCATGGTCAGATTTTAAGGTTCGGGTAAGGGTTAAGCTAAGTGTCCAGAAGTTCTGTAAAGGTACTGAAAAGGGTCCAAATACTGAATTCTAAAAATAAGTTTAAAAAAAAAAGACTCTTTTGATAGATTAGTTTCAGTTGGAATCTATTGAAAAGGACAGCATGTGCACACTGTGTTAGACTCACTGATTTAAACATTTAAATGCGATTATGATTCATGTTTTTATTCAGCATAAAAAGGTATCAAAAATGTATTGTGTGAAAAATACATTATAGTCCCACTCTAATTGAAAGTATCGGCACTAGGATCAAATTTGGCAAGTTTCTTAATAATTAATAGGTGCATAACAACAGTGTCTGTGTGTGTGTGTGTGTGTGTGTGTGTGTGTGTGTGTGTGTCCTAGGGCAAACACAGCACAGCCTCCAGAACAAGGAAGCACATCAAATGATGTCAATACTGTTTATTTATTTTGTACAAAATAATTACATGACATGTATAAACTGCCAGAACAGGAGTACCTCCACTGAAGCCATAATGAGGACAGCTGTATAAATCAAACAATGTGTCTTCAGGCCAGCTTTGGAGTGAGTGAGGCCATCTAGAAACATGTCCTGCCAAACTTATGAGTGGAATACTGAGAAGATCAAAAGCTTCTTTCTTGTTCATAATGTACTGCTGAAGCGGTAAATTAGCCAGTGCCTGAGCCCAAGGCATGCGTGAAACCAGCAGCACACGTCGGCCTGGTCACAGTAGGAGGGGCATCTGTGTGCATGTGTGTGTGTTGGGGAGTTCAGGACAAAGGTTGGCAGAGGCAGGGTCTGATAAATCACATGATTCTCAACAGACCATTTCCTTCATATCCCTTCTCTGTGGCTTTGATCTAATCTGAGCGAAGTGGTAACGGATAAGTGTGAGCATGTTAGCTGCTCACCCACATGCTGTCTTTGTCATAATTGGCGGTAGTGTGTGCAAACCTACCTGCTGTCTTCTGACGGAACTGGTGGATCTCCATTGAAGGGTCTTATCCTCTGGCCTGGGATCTGAGCCTCGGGTGGAGGCCCCATCAGAATCAGGGCTAGACCTCTGAGCTGCACCATCAACCTGCTCTGACACTGCTGCCTGTAGAAAAGACAGACAGTGCATGTGTTTGCGTTTGATAAACGAGAAAGAGACAAAAAAAAAAGTGACAAAAAAATTGCAAATTAAAATGTATTAGGCCTGGCTTGCTAGGCAGTCATGCTTACAATATGCTCCAAGCTGTAACAGTAAAATAAGACGGATTTCTGTAAATATGTCTAACATGTGACAGATTCAACTGGACGATGATCTCATGTGGGTAGGAAAAGTAATGAACCATAATCTGGACAAGTCATGATGTCTTGAAAAGGTTTTTGTTGGTTATTATAAAAAAATTAAATAAACAAAAAATAAAAAACAAACTAAAATGGCACTCAGTGGAGCACATGCCTCCATCAAGGTCGAACATCCCCCTTTTGTTCTCATTCTTAATTACAAGCCACCTCAATAAGCCTGATTTTTTTCATCAACATCCATGCATCATTCCCTGAGAAGTTAACAAAATGTCAACAACAAAAATGCCCTATCTCGCAAAGCTTTGTGAGAAAAAAATCCAATTAATCAGGTCTATTATGGGCTGAGACCCATCCTCCATCCAAGTTTCATGGGAATCTGTTCAGTAGTCGGAATGTGCAGTATACTAACTATTTATTTTCATCACATTTTTAGAACAATTGTTGACATGCACTTTAAATGCCTGCCTCGACTGTGATGACATTGATGATGGGTCCATCTGATGTGTTCTTAAATGTGTCTATATGTTATTTTGTCTATGAAACTATATTTCTACCTTTGATTGAATCAACAGCAGTTGTCAAAATGAATTCAGGTGAAATGCAGAAAATCATAAGCTGAGTTTGTCCTCATGACATTTTCATTCACCAAATATGTCAAATCAATAACCAGATGTGTCATGTGGCACTGAGACAGCTGTCTACCGCCTCTAGCATTGTGGTGACTGTGCTATCATAGCTACACCTATTTATCAGTGTCTATTAGCCAGCATCTGCACAACTCAGCACACAGCAGGGACTACCAAAACAAACTGAAGGGGACAAGGATAAAGCGGAGGGCCCACCCACAGAGGGGTATATTGTGATGCACACACGCCACTAATGTATACACTCACACATGTACATTCCCTTAATGCAACCGTGAAAGTATTGATTTTATAATGTCCATGTCACCTAAATGTGACATTCTCTCTCCTTACTTTTGCTGCTGCTGCTGTTGTGAATAGCCACGTTTCATTGATGTGTGTTCACAGAATGGATGGCTTTAAGAGACATGATATATTCTATTTTAAAGACACAAAAACCCCTTTTCCAAGTCCTTTTCCTTGAAGTTAACACTCACCAACATACCTCTCGTCTTCATCACCTTATCGCATCTATTCTCACCTTTCTTTTCTTAAGTCCTTAAATAAAAGGTGAAAAACACTAAAAAAAACTAAACAAACAGCATCACCTGCTGCTTTCAACAACACTTCTATGCAACACATCAAATCAAAGCCTTTTGACAAACAGAGGCCTTCACAACTGTGTTGTACGAGGTGGCCAGGTAGTGAAGAAAACCGCACAGGATGTCATCACCTTTTTTCCAACGAGTCCTGATTGCATTATCAGAAACCTGGCATCTGGGCGTGACCTTGTTAACTGCCAGGGTAATCAACTTTAACCAAAGGGGAGGAGAGGGGATGATAAATTATTAGTGAGGAAGATTTTGTTCATGTTTTATTAAATTGGCCTGTCAAAGGGGGTTGGTCAAATTATCTGGGGCCTCGTTTATTGGAGGCCAGCCATATTGGCGCATCTGTTACAATTATTTATAATTTCTAGGCAGTCAGGAGGACGGACTGGGTTTTTCGGCATCAGCCACATAAAGCAATTTAGAAATTAACTGATGCTGGAGTGTCTGACTTTTTTTTCCCTCTCACAGTCTCTCTCATCCCCATCCTCATTTTCATCCAGCACAAAACAGAAAAAACAGGGAAACTGTGAGACAGTAAAGGAGCAAAGATGTAAAAGAGAAAAAATAAACATATTACAAGCAGCTTATTGAAAGCAATAGACAGGGAGAGAGCATGAGATTGAAAGGGAAGAAGAGAGCATGCAGGTGCAGGGGGAAAAAAAGAGCAAGAGATAGAGGGGGAGGCTGAGGGAGGGAGGGGGGAAAAAAAAGAGAAAAGCCGGTCTTGGTAATTACTGAACACGATTAGGTTCTTGGGGGAACTTGTCTGGCACTCACAGCCCTCGCTGGTGAGGATGCGGCAGGCAGGACCATATGGAGGGAGGCTTGTGATTGTGCTCCCTGAAGCTCGTGACCCGTCTGCTGCCGAGCCCTTGAGCTGAATGTGAAATGAGACTTGCCAGGCCTAATGTTCTACACATGCACCATTTATGCCACAAAACAAATCTGATCACTGTTAATTATGTAGCAGCTATAATCAGGAGGGGCTCTGCCACACACACACAGACACAAACACACACACGACTACATGCATACGCAAACACATGCTCATACAATCACATTCTGTGGAGGGACAGCATTTGTGAAAGTGATTGGATAGGCTTCAGAAGTCAGGGCAGGAAGGTGCGTGGCCCCCCACCAGGCCAGGTGCACTTTGTATTCAGGATGGTGATTCTTCAAAGAGTGTGTGTCTGAGTGTGTGTGCATATATGTATGAGCGTGTACTAACTGGCAGTGCAGTAAAGAGGGACTTTATAGAAGGACAGAGCACAGTGAGTAGGATGTAGGGTGCGTGTATGTTTTCGTGTGCATGTACACAGCCCTGAGTCCTCCCACACAGTCTGTTTGACCTGAGTGTATGTGCTTGAACGAGCGGGCGCAAGTATCTGCAGCGGCACATGGCTGTGCTTCATTAATGAGGCGAGCTGTGCTGCACAGAGGTTCTCATCTAATGAGAGCAGTTGAGCTGGTAAAACACACCACTGGAGTCCATGTCATTAGTATGTCTCTGGCCCTGGACGTGGCCCGGCTCCAAACACACGCTCATACACAAACTCATGATGACAACAGTATTCACTGATAACATACTCAGCATACACATGATAAGTAGTTGACAAAAATAGCAGTATATGCCATAAAATATTCATCCATCTAAAATTTTTAAGCATTATTTCAATGTTTAACCTTGTTTATTTTCATATGTAAAGGACAACATTTCAGCATACACTAAGAGAGGCCCTGACAGTTAAGCTAAAGGACTGAAGAGCAGAATCAAAACAAGACCCACGTCAAAGAGAATCCAAAAATATATGACTTATACAAGCTTTCCTACACATTCTCCTGAACATCAGCAGAAAAAGATTAAAAGCACCCTCCATCCTTACACTGTTCTAAGATGCACTGAAAAGGTCATAAAAAGTAAAAAGCGGAGTTATATACAGTACATAAAAAAATACATAAGAAAACCCTCTGGCTGACTCTATTCTGTTTGTTGATGTCTTGGTTGAAAAAATCATTTCAGTGTTTCTTTGTAGCAATTCATCGTTTTCACTTGATGGTTGTTATTAATGATGATGATGATCAAAAGAAACACCTCACCTAAGCAAAACGTGACCCGGCAAAGAGGTGGGTGTATTTACACGCGTATGTGTGTGTGTAACTAGCACTTTAATTATACATCTAAAAGCGTTTAGATTGGCTAACATAAATAACAAGCCAGAAGCAGATGTTAAAAACCATCTCAACAAGCTGAGGGAGATGCACCATGTGGGCTTCTTTCAATTTATATAAAAAAAAAATAATAAGAAGGGAAAAAAGCGTGGGCATCTTGGGAAATGTTACTTCCATGCTTAAGGTTTAGTCTATAAAACTCAAATGAGGGACTTCAACATGTTAACAACATTTGTGTATTGCATGATAAAACCAAGTAACTATGTCTATAAGGCTGAATTCAGACATGACAGCTATTTGTGAGGGGTTATGAGGCAGTGTGGGGGGACACAACTGGGAGAGTATCACTTTTTGGTCCATGACCTCCGCCTGGATAGCGGCTCACAGCTTCAGAAACAGCAACTCTTTCTCCATCCGCAACAGGTTTGCAGAGTATCTATCCTCCTGTACTGGTGCTGTCTCCTTCTAGCACAATGTTGTTTAAAGCACAATAGAAACAGTGAGAAATCTGGAGGAATCGTTGAATATGTGAGTGTGTCTTTTTTGGCCTATATGACAGTATCTGTTTCACCCTGACACCAAATGTGTCAGCACTTATAAGAAAATATGAAAAACGTCCATTACGTATAAGTATTATAGTAATAGCACATATTTATAATGTCATTTCTATATTTTTAGCGTAAACAGCATGAGCAACAATACTGTGTTGACCAGCCAGTCTGATTGTTGGTTTATGTGACTGATCACTGCTCTGTAACATTGGGTTGCATTTCTCCAGAACTTGATTCTGTTTTAACTTTTTGCCGCACGGCTTCTGTGTTTTTTCCCTGCAACCACTGCAGTCTGTGCACCGCCGCAGCCTGAGCCTAAATGCACCAACCCACACTTAAAATGCATGGGAGGACTGGCGTTTTCCCTGCAAGGCCTGATTTGGTCTTAGTGACACTATGAGATGATGAAGCAAGTGCATGATTCCTCCATTCTTTGGCGGAAAGCTGTGGTATGTGGGATGACTTGGCCATAATGAGATATTATATCTATGAGAACTACTGTATTTAATAGTGTGAAAACAAGTCTTTTCACTGAATAGATTTGGACTTGTCTTTGTTGGAAAGGCACATGTGTTACTAATAACATCATGATGGCTCTGTTCTATTCAAGGGTCCCAGTGTGACAGTGAGCCAGCATGCACATTACCAGGGCCCTGAAACTAAAGCAGCAAAATGGAATTCAGCTACCAGTAATTTTATAATCTACACCCGTGCTTTTCCTACTGTGACATGTTAAAATGCCCTCTGTGGAAAATGCCCTATTTTACATTGAAAAAAGTTTCAGTAAATGTTTTTATAATTTTCTCTTAAATTTATGAAACTTTTCTGGAGTGAATGAACTTGCCTAATTTCCTCTTTCCAATGCTGATGAGAGAATAACCAGTGCTTTGAATGACTGCCCACACAATTAACAACTTACCACTCATTTACTGTGGTTCCAGAAAGCCTGAGGTCTGCTATGGATTCTAATGTTGGTCTTTAATCACAGCACAGCTCTGACAATAGCCAAACACTAGACTGCTATAAACACAATGATGCAGTTAGGGAGATAGTTGTAAATGATTAAATGTTCACTCTAGCTAGTTTTTCGTCCACTAATGAGGGCTCTTCCCTGCATCTAGATTGCGATGGTGACCACCCAACCTGGCAACCCAAACCTCCCCAACCCTGGCATTTTGTTCTGACTGCATCACCTTGTGCGTGGGGGTCACCCAGGTGCCTGATGATCGGCCAGGCCCTACAGCTAAAAGATCAGGGCATGAGGCCATTTCCAGTCTGACATTATGGAGATGTCTCACTGTTTTACAGTACACACACACAGACACACTGAAACACAAACATAATACAAAACCCTCCTGAAAATACAATGCAAGTAGTGCTGAAACAATCTAGTCGATTTGAGACATCATAGTTTAAACTGATTCATCGTATTAGCTTAAACTGATTAATCGTTTAAGCTATGAAGCAAAAGCTGCACACACACGTTTGGTTCCAGCTTCTTTAATATGACAATTTGCTTCTTTTTTGGTTAAAAAATAATTTAACCTAGGGCTGGGCAATGGATCAAATTTTATTTTTTAATTACAAATTTGGCTTCCATCGATTAATCTAAACAATAATCAAGATAAAACATTATTGTTCTACATTCCGTTTTTTAATGATGCCTTTGTTTTTTCTTCTATTAGAAGAAAGCATATGACAGCTTGCAGTGCACGTATTGGCTCTCCACAGTGAGAACTATGTGTGCATTATATGACCAGTGATGACAGTGTGACGCTGGTCGTAAAGCACGTTCAATACTGAATGAGTTAGAAGAAACTCAGCTATATCACAGAGATAGAACCATATAAAAGGCTGCTGTACATACATTTTTCTTCTTCTATTTTCTTCTATTTTTTCTTCTAAAAATTAAGGAAATCCACTGTTTAAATGAGAAGTTTTTTGAAACTTCAGTAAATATCTGCTGTTTCTAAAGTCAGTAATTAATCATGTTAAATAATCATGATCTCAACGTTGTCCGAAATAATTGTGATTTTGAATTTTGCCATAATCGAGTAGCCCTAAATCAAACCGAACATTTTAAAAATCCCAATAAAACTCCACGGCACTCTCATTTTTATGATGTCCATGTGCATCCTTATCCAAAGAGAAATGTAAACAAATTCTATTTGACCTCAGGAAGCGCTCCTACCCTTTGATGGGCATTATACAGTCAAAACCAATTGTTTTTTCATTCTTTTACAAAACATGATGAAAACAATTAAAGACAATTAACAGATTAATCTATGATAAAAATGGTTGTCGATTAAGAGCTAATGCAGGAACAAGAATTTTGTTTTTATATCTGTTTTTAAAAAAATTAATGCAACCTTAATTTTTTAACCTAGTGCTGCAGGTTAATGATGTAGTTAATAGTGTCCAAAAAACACAGCATAACTCATTAACTGACAGCAGGGCAAAACTGTTTGGTTACTCCATACATTGTTCATCTTTAAGCCTTCGTAAAGTCTTGATAAGCCTCCTGTAAAGAGTTAACTTGACATAAGACAGGAGAGAACAGACAGTCAATCTTAGTGCACAGCATGGAAGTATAACACACAATGGGTGTTATTCCTCTCACCCACCCTCCCCCTTTATCCCTGCTCCCCCTCTCAAAACCACTGCAGGAGGGGTGTTCAAAGCCGTCGCTCTGGTCCATATTCAAATGAGCGCTGCGTCTCCCCCCTGTGCTCCTGTTGCGATCAGCACTTTGATCACCTCCAATGGTAACTTCCACCAAAACATTTAAAATTAAAATCAAATCTGCCTTAACAACCTGAGCATTAGAATTTAACAGGTGTTCGGGAGGAAGTTGTTACAGAATTTGCGATTATGTGCTCGAATACACACACCTTTAGTCAAACACGCGCCCACGCAGACACATGCGTACACACATACGCACAACCTGTCAGTGAAATTACAGAGTGGGAAACAGAAAGCCCTCCTGACTGAGTGCTATACCTTGGGATACCTGATCTGTTCACTTTGATGTCAGTAGGTAAGAAAAGTTAAAGAAACAAATCAGCCAGACAGCAGCTACATGTGTTCGGTAAACAAAAGTTAATATTAATTCTCAGCATAGGTGATATACACGCTACTTTTGTAATTACATTTCAGCGCTGGAAATGTGTGATCAGGTTTTTCATTCTGATCCGGGTGCAGAAAACACGGGGTAGAGTGCATGTTCAGTGTGATCAAATAAACAAACTCGTACATAGTGTTCATACGTGCATGTACGCACACATGCATGCCCACACACTACACGCACACAGCACTAACTGCATCTTCTCTAAATGTAGTATTAATTACTGGGGGAACACTGCAGTACTGTATTTAATTACCGACTAAATGATCCATTTATATTTCACCGCTGGTTAAATTAACAGGGTTAAGTGAGACGGGGCGATTGTAACTCACTTAACATTTGAGCCGATATCTTTTAACTTCCACAGTCTGGGGGCAGCACTGTCAGAAAACATCGACCAATCAAATTAAACAATTAGAGTCAGCAGAGGCAGAGAAATTACTCAACTGCTGCAAAAATAGTACCTTCTGCTGCAATCTGCAACAGGATGTATTTAGTTTAAACTGAAGCAAAAGTCAAACTGCAGAACAGACTGAGAGACTTATTATAATAACAAGTGCAGTGCACTACAATGTTGGTGGACTGAGGCTTTGTGGCCGAAGGGTGCAAGTTATAGATACCCGTTACTATTCTCAACCAGGTCTTTGACACTGTGTGGTCCAAGAATCACCCATCACCACATCATTAGGAGTTGTTAAAGGCCACTTATAAAGTGGCTGCAGCCTTAACGTTATACTACAGCCTCTATTGCCTTGGGGTGACAATTCAAAAGGTACTGAGCTAAAAGCCAAACCCCTGCTGACTGACAGATGTAAAGTAAAACTCCAACATCATCTACAAGAACGTTACTGGACTCCAATTAAATCGCCTCTCTTCACCTCTTATATATCTTTGCTATCTGACTGGAGTGTGTTAAAAGGACTTCCAGGTACCTGGGTGGGAGGATGGAAAGAAGATAAACTAAGTAAGTCAGAGAGTGCATGCGTGCCCAAGACAGAGCGCCAGTGAAGATCAGATAGCTGACATGAAAGACACTGGTGCAAAGGGAGACGGATAGATCAAGGGTGAAGTAGAGCGATATTAAGAGAGTGATTCTCAGTTAAAGACCACCACCGCAGGCCATGATGGGGCTTGTCAGTTATTACTGTGCCTACTAATCAACCTACACATTGCCGTATAGACACCAGCCAGGTGATTGATTGAGAGATGTATCATAATATAATGAGTTTATTATTATATAAGTAAAAGCATACATTATTCAGGGAATCATAAGCATACCTATTTCGCTGTCCATACCCACACAAACGCATATCAAAGTTCAACAAGCACACATCATAGAAAAGTACTTCTTTCTTCTTAGAACTGCAATGCACTTGATAAACTTTAAAAAGAGAGCCTCTGTTGGGAAGATGGTTAAGAATGAGAATGGTTGTTTTTACCTTTAAGTTGGTTTGTCTGTTTGGTGAGGGGTAAAGGCCCGTATGCTGACCCTGTTGCTGCTGCAGTCGTATTTGTTCCTGCTGCTGCTGCTGTTGCTGTTGTAGCTGGGCCTGGAGTTGAAGGATGTGTTGGTCTTTCTGGGCCAGCAAGTTGTTGAGCTCCTGGTGACTCTGGCGGAGGTTGGCCTCACTAGACGTGACAGCCTGGTAGCACTGACTCAACTCCTTGTACAGCTGTCAGCAAACACAAAAATGTTGGAAAAGTAGTGGGGGCAGGAGGGGAGATGAAGAGGGAATGGGTTAAGACAACCTCGAGAGGGGATGTCAAATGGAAGAATATGAGAGTGAGTGACATGAAGACTAACATGTTTTAAAATGGGGATTTTTCTTACTTTCATAGTTAAGGGAAAGACATATGCTATGATCATAGGATGAGAAAAAAAGAAAAGAAAATGATAAAAAACAATTTGAATGTTTATGTCTTATGACTAATAATTTCAAAAAGTCTCTCTCTGTGTAGCGCTCTGTATGACAGTGGTACAGTCATAGGAGAGAGGGATGGTAGGCTGAGAAGAACCCATTCACAGTAACAGGATACAGTGAGAAAAGTCCTTCTTTTCTGGCACTAGTCAAATAATTGTAGGTTACAGCTAGCTTGGAAATAAATCACCCCAGCGGGTGAGGCCTGAGTGGAGTGCAACAAAGTGGTAATAATAATGAGTTTGAGGTTTGGCGCGTGTGTGTGTCTGTGTGTGCGTGTGTGTGTGTGTGTGTGAGTAGTACCCTCTGATAGGAAGTGGTGTCAGCAGTATGTGCTTCTTCTTGGTTCCTCAGGACTTTCTGTGTGTCTAGGTTGAGTCCTTCCAGCTGCTTGATCAGATGGCTCTGCTCTGCTGCGTGTTCTGTACTCTGTCTGTACAGGGTCTGCACTTCTGCACAGTCACGCCTACACACACAGGCAACATATTATATTAATTCATATATGCGCTGTGACTGTTCATGTTAAAATATTGTATGTAGATGTACAATAGATAAGTATTTTGCATTATGTACCACGTTATAAGTCCATATCAATAGTAGACAGTATAATTACAAAATCACATTATATTATATCATATGATACTCTGGTTAACAGTGTTACACCACTGTTACATATTCAATTCTTTGTTGACTTACTACTACTAATCACATCACTATGTTCACTACTAGTTCAAGAACAGGTTATTGAAATTAAATGAGAATGTTGAATTATTGCCGTTCTTGTATTTAATAATGATTAAATTAAATGTGTGTACAATTTAATACAGGAGTAAGTCACTGATACAAATAAACACTTATACGACTAAGTGTATTGCATCTTCCTTTAGTATATCAGCATCAAAATGTATTTCTGGCATTTGTGCTGTGTCCCATGGAATTACCACAAAGTGCTCCTCTAACTTGTAAGGACATCTTTAATCACCTAGCTAAAACCTTAAGAATGGTCTCGGGCCCCAGTGTGACTGACACGTCAGAGTGCCTCTGGCATTAAAACAGAAAAGTAGTTAAAAAAGGTTGAGATTACCACTAAGACTCCTACGGTTCTCACAGTTTTTTATCATATCGACTAAAGCTTAGCCAAAGCCTGCCCCGTTTCCCTTTTCTCCCTCTTTTAAAGCACATCCACTATGCAGGGCTTATCAAGTGGCTTTAGGTGAGCTGGAGTGGAAGAAACCTGTGTCACCCACAAGCCTCACTGCATAGAGAGCAATATACTGCTGCACACACTGACGCACGTGAGGGGATATGTACGCATGAATACTTCCTTTAAATTATGAAATGATCCCAAAATTCTACTTATGAAGTTATGGGTGCAGGCACTGAGGTGTCTGGGCAATGCTTTCATTGGTCGGGCTCACCGAAGTTGACTGAGTTGGGTTTCTTTTGCTGCCATCTCCCTCTCTTTGGAAGAAAGCTGGGCAGCCAGACTGCTACTATGGCTCTGCAAGCTCGACAATTCTTGCCAGGTGTTGTGTAGCTCCTCCTCCAACTTCTGGTGTAGAAGAGTAACAACACATTTAAGCATGTTCAGAAAAAAAAGGAACAATCTGAAAGTTGAGAGGCTTTTAACAATATAGTCTGCCTGAAAACACTGAAAAATAATAAGAGCACTGATGATGACCTAAGAGGCACATTAATATAAAATAAAGAAAGGTGTTTGTGCTGCATTTACATGGCCTCGTCTTCAATTCACTGCAGATGAGTGAGGTTACATACTTCGCACTGGGATCAGAAATGTCTAATCTCACAAGTGTTAATGTTGGACATCAAACGACCTCTAGCTGTTACTTTTTTTTCTCAGTTGTCCATCTCATATCCATCTGATGGAACAGATACTCTTCACTTTAATTCCACACAGCTGTCTACACGAGCTGCGTAACAGCTAACACAACGTAAAGCATCCTTTTAGACTCCAAATCTACTTTCTTTGACATACAATTACGTTAATAGTACATAGGGCTGTAAGTACTGTCAAAACACTTCTGAGTGCTGGCAGCACTGTGGCTGAACAGATCCAGCACAGAGACTGACATGGGGCTGTGGCTGCTGCTATTGTGCTGCTTTCACCTTGCAGCAGGTGCAGACAAGGTGTTAGTGACAGCTTTTATTTAATAAGAAGAAACCTGTAGAGAAAGGCAGATTGCATGGCATCAAACACACAAAGGTCTCCAAATGTTGACAGTTCAAATGTAACTGTGTCTCACTGGGCAGGAATTAACTATATGTGAAATTAATTAGTCATTGGCAATTACAAGAAAGGACGTGAAAAGGTGCTATAACACGTAGATTAATAAAACAGCAGTTAAGTTTGTTTGGTGTCTGAAGATGGGGAGGGGCTTAAATTGAGTTAAATTGGGATTCATTATGTCAGGTAGCCTGGGGAGGAGGGTCTGTATTTAACCCTTTGACTTACTGGCCAAGGAAACTGGTAGATGAAAAAATAAACAACAATAAAAAATAATATTTTTTTCTGGTCAAAATGCATATTAGGTATGAATTTAATTTTCAAATCATTTACAAATGCTTCAGCAAAACAACCTGAAAAATATCACAGAGGCATAGAGAATTTTAAAA
Source organism: Pagrus major (assembly GCF_040436345.1). Taxonomy (NCBI): domain Eukaryota; kingdom Metazoa; phylum Chordata; class Actinopteri; order Spariformes; family Sparidae; genus Pagrus; species Pagrus major. The sequence continues at coordinate 13,819,090 of NC_133215.1, forward strand.
ACCTGCCTATGTAGAAATGAATGGGATAATGCTATGATATTGGCATTTATTAAAAATGCTGCAGTGAAAGAACAAGACACTAATTACAGATCAAGACACAGTTAAAAAAAATAATCTTTCCTGTTTTGAACAACCTTCATGGCCATTCGAGTGAAGATTTCAGAGTTTACGAGGTGAACCTGAAAGCACCATAAAGTCCCTGTTCAAACTTTGACAGACAGAAGAGAAGATAGAAGCAGTGCACCTGGGCTTTTACCTACTACCACTGAGGCAGACAGCCTTCAGAGATTTACTGTTTGTTTTTTGGAACCCTGCTTGTGAAATATAAGAGTTGGCCTACAACGTTTCTCGCTCACAAGCAGGTACTTTCTTAAGTATTTAAATGAACATAATAAGTAGGATCACTAACTTTGTATTAGCTGTCTCAGGTGTTTCTTTTATTTTGTCCTACGCATGTTGAGTTAAAGAAAAATAGAATACCTTATCTGCGCATGCAAAGGATTAAATAATAAATTCCTGAACAAATCTTTGCCATGTCGAACAAATTGCCATGATGTATCCACTGCACACCTGACATATTCTCCATCTCCATCTTTCAAATCAATGTATGATACAAAAAAATGAGGAACAGGTGGAATGTCTTAGGCTGTGATGGATGTGCATAGGCTAGTTGCTGGGCTTCATCCAGTCCAAGTATAATTACTCTGCAGCCCTGACTTATTCAAGACTTTCTGTCTGACTCCATTTGACTAGCGTAGCGATATGTTTCATAACGATTAGACTATAAGGAAGAACGTGAGGTTCCTCTGCTGCTCCCATGCCCTTAGACTCTAGTATTGGCAGGCAGCTGATTTCTGTGAGGGGATGGCGAGAGGCGGCAGGTTGAAATGTGATTGAGAACTCTTCAAGGACTTTGATTGTGATTTGATTGGTTAAATGTTTAAACAGCAACACTGCTGTCACTGTCTAATCACTGTATTTCTCATGTACACAGAGATGGGAGGTATTGATTCATAATGATGATGGACAGATTCTGACAATTACCTTCTTGTATCTGGAGATAATGAATGACAGAATACTCACAACAAACTTTTGAACCCACACATGCAAATGACTTCACAAAAGTTCCTTTCAAGTGGGGTCAGCTAATTCATTTTTTACCCCAACCAAGGAAGATCAGTCTCCTCCATGTTGAATCATAATTTCTTTGAATAAAGTCCCTGCATATTTAAATTGTGTGCTTTGCTGTAGAGATCTTTTTATATTCACATGCTGTGGAGGAAAGGGTATGAGGGATCAGAGAGTTCAAGGTGTGCAGAAGAAAGGGAAATCTAGAGGATGGGGCCCTTCCCGTACAACTTTGTGTGTGTGTGCATGTGTCTGAATGGACTTGTCCCCGTGTTCACACCTTGACTCTGGCCTGGGCGGCATCCCTCTGGTCTCGTTGGCTGCTGGCCTGCCTCTCTTTCTCCTCCAGGTCAGCTCGCAGGGCGGCGCAGCAGGAAGTTAATCCCTCTTTCTCCTCCTCTAGAGCCCGCACCACCTGCCGCTCCTCCTCCTCTTTCCTCCTACACTCCGTCTTCATTTCCTGGATGAGAGAGGTGTGTGTGTGTAAGGAGGAGAGTGGGGGGTCGTGAGGGCCAAATAAACAATGGCGACGGAAGGAGAGGAATAGAAAAAGTAGGGATTCAAACTGAGAAAATGAAAAAAAGGAAAGCTTGAGAAATACAAAAAGAGAAGCAACCCATGGGGTTGAGGCTGAGATGAATATGTAAACAGTGGACCGGCTTTGCTGCGGGAGCCCCCTGCATGGGCCGCTGATTGGCCAAGGTCACCTGTGCTGAATGACTGGGCCCATGCAGCCAGATGTTGGCTGGTGTGAGCCGAGCCGTGCCGCAAGAGCTGGGCTCATGCAGGTACAGGGGCCAGTCTGTCGGCTTTAATGACAGGCTCCTAATGAGAATGGTGCTTGCTGCAAGACCCATTAGACTCAACCTAGGTCTCCTTTGATGCTGTCCCCCACAATTTCTCGCCATGAGACCTCACCAAGACTGTGTAAGGACCATTCCTTTATCAATTAATCATAGCTGGGTCCCATCTAAGGATAATTAGGGAGAAGCCACACCATCACATGCACACTTTTCACTTTCCCCCACTGAAGCAGTCATTAAGTATTTATCTGCAAGTTAACAACCTGCTTTCCTTTCTCTCCATCTCTCCATCTCTTTCTCTCTCTCACACACACACACACACACACACACACACACACACACACACACACACACACACACACACACACACACACACACACACACTTTTCAGCTGTTAAGTATTCTGTTATCAGTAGCAAGAAAGAAAGCTAAAAGCAAGAAAGGGTGAGACAGAACGAGGGTGAAAAGCTTGAGGAGAAGGCACAAAGACACAGAGATTGTGTTCAAGAGCGCTGAACAATCCTCTTCTTCTTCTACATGATTCAAACGCCCGTGGCTACAGCCACAGGGGACCTGTCGTGTTCAGTGCCACACAGAAAAAAACAGACTTTTTGACTCTGAGGCCTGGACTGCCACAGAAAATTTGTTCCACCAACCTTAAGTTCCTGACTCTTATTGACCAGTTGTTCATGAAGCGCTGTTAGCTCCTTCTTCAATAAGGCACTGTCATCGTCCACTGTTGTCCTCCTCTGGAGCAAGTTGTTGATCTCCTGCTGCTGCCCTGTAACCCTCTGTGGCAGGCAGCGAGGACAGGAGGAAAGACAGAAAGTGACACAGAAAGAAAGGGAGAAAAAGAGATACAATGGTCACATTATGCATTTAAGTTTTGGAAAACGCAAAGCGGAAATAGGGTCTTTATTGTGTCCTCTCCAGGGTCTGAATTACATAAAGCCAACAAGTTTAAATTTAGTAGGCATTAAAACCTGATTAGTACATCTGTAAACATTGAATAAAGTGCTAAATAAAATGAATATAATGAAAAATCTGTTATTTTTACCCTTTAGGGAGTTGCAACAAAAGACAGGCATGTAACGTTTTGTTTTCATTACTGATTATTTCACTGTTTATTGTTTAATTTTCTCAATTCATTATTAGATCTATGAGACACCAACAATGAAAAATGCCCACACTTATAAATGTCTTGTTTATGACATTAATAATATAAACATTAATTTACCTTAAACTAATATTAAGACAAAGAAAAGCAGTAAATTCTCACATTGAAGAACCAGGAACCATTACTTAAAGCCACTGAACGATTATCAAAACAGTTGCCAATTAATTTTCTGTCAACTGACATATCGGTTAATCCACTAACTGTTAAAGCTCTGAACAGAAGGCAACCACAGACACTCATTACTCGTTTAAAATCTAAAGTGAGTCACAAAATATCATAGAGCTCCGTGAGGATCAATTTACAGCAGAAATGGTGCAATGATTTTAATGACCACCCAATTTTGATGCTGGTATATGTTCCCTTCATGTTTTTTGGCAGCCTTTGTGGCCTTAGTAGGAGGAGGCTGGCCTCTCAACACTGCATCAGCTGGGGTTTGGCATTGGCTGGTAATCCACAGCCTTCTGTGGCTACACCCTCCTCTCAAATAACACTGTGCTCTGGGATGCAATTAATTGCCATGTTGAGGGAAAAATCACTCAGATATATCCAGATAGTGGATTTAGCGTTCCTCGCTACTCCTAGCTCGCCGTGCTAAGAACAGAGGGGCTTTAATAGAGATTTATAGTGGAGAGCAGAAAATAAATTCAAACGTTGATAATGAGGTAGGCAAGAACAATTTGAACCCCAGTAGTGCTCAATTGATAGAAGAGAAAAAAAGGGGGGTTCCGCAAAGTTAAGAGGTCTAGGACAGAAAGATTAGCATTTGAAAATTCCCAGTGCAGTTCAAAAATGAAAGCTAATTATGTTACAAAAATGGAAGGAGTAGCAAGGGAAAGGGAAAATACAGTGAAAGAGGTGGAATTAAAAAAAAAAAACAAGAATGGGGAGGAAAAAAACACTATCAAAGTTGGAGAGTGGAGATATTAAAAGGAACGTAAGATCCTGTGTGGACTCAGTGGACCATCACATCCCTATAAAAAAAAAGGAAAAAGGAAAACCAATTAATCACTATTTGGGTATGTATGGCTCAAGACTGTGGATGAGATGATGACTGTCAGAGGGCCAGATGACACAGCAAAGAGCTCAGCACTCTTAATGAGATTCTCAAATAGCCTGCAAGTTTCATTACAGACAGTTTAAAGAGGAAAAGACACTTTCTAAACGCACAGAAAAGAGAGGCATGAACATTGGAGAATTAATTAACATTGTGGAGGCTGTTCTGAGCAAGGCAATTTGAAATTCATCTCATCAGCTGATTAAACATAAATAAGTTTACACTTTTACAAGTACCTTGAAACTAATTGGGATTATGATTAATGCATAATTATATCATTAATCACTCAATAAAATAGCCAGCTTTAATCTGGTAACCCTGTGACTTACCTATTTGCAGTGTGAGTGCACTGTGGCCTTTAGCTGGAGAGTGTTAAACCTAAATGTTTGACAGACCGGGGGACTATTATGTAACTATGCAGAGTTATCCGCCTGCCAGCGGTTAGCTTAAGCTACAAATAACAGTTATATTATTGCAGATCAATGAAATTTTCAGTTCACCAAAGCCCAGAAAAGAAAAGGTCAGACATCAATGTAAAAATAGGTACATAGTGTTTCATTTTTAAGGGGCATTTACAGTAAAATAAAATAATTTTTCTCATGCATAATATGCTACAGCAGGCCTTTCTTACAGAGACAAAATATAAAGGCCACAATTTTTTCTTTCAGGCCCTGTATATTATTGCTATAGTCGCTTAAAACCTGTTGGATTCTTATCTTAGAATTATGTTCTATAGTGCATTTATTCTCTCATATAATATAGCAGCCTGTTTTCTTAGCTTTTGTAGGACTGTCGCTGCTGTCCTCTCCAGAGTGCCGTACAAATAAAGTAGAAGAGAACTGCGTCTAAGTTGGTCAGTCATTATTTTTATGCAAATTCTGATATATTACAGCTTTTTACTATATTTAATTAATCAAGACCCATCTTTACATGTGTGACAGCACTTTCAACTTACAGAATCACTCTGTACTTCATTTGCATTTGTGTGAAACCTGAGTAAAAAGTGCACGATGTTGGCAGACTGCGCTGCCCTCAAACTGAAGGCCCAAATATTACTTTAAAATAAAGTTTGACGTAGCCACATATCCTGTGCTCCAATGCTTTAAGGCTATAACGACTGTATCGACTGGATCAGAGTTAAGATGGCTGAGGAGGGTATAATGTAAAAAAACACTGGCAAGCTGATGACTCCATTACAGCCAGTCTCATTAGGAATGAACACGATTCTGGATGAGGGACGCTAATGAAGGAGACTGACAGATGCTTCAGTGAAGAGATGATGATTTGGAGTAAATTACATTAGTGATGTCATTATCATCAGCCATCATATCATCAAGAAATATTATTCGAGGGGCTGTGTAAAAGAAGGCAGGTAAGAGAGAGAAAAGAGCTAGAGGCGTTAAGTTAGAAAACACACAGGTCTACACTCTGTTGGTTATTCATTTTAGTAATATATGGATGTATTCTGTTAAGTATCAAAAGGGTAATGCAAGATTTAAAAGAAAAAGAATAAATAAAACTGATTCAGCAAGGATATAAAAGAAATACTTGTAATCAAAATGTCATGTAAGCAAGCTTTAGTCTGGAGATATAGTTTAGAGAATGTGTTTGGGAGAAATTAATGAGAAATGCTGTCTGTTTGGACCTTTAGCCATGGTGTTGAGGAAGGCATTAACATTCAGTTTCTCCATTGGAGCTGTTTATTGGCCAAACAGCAGAAGACTTGTACATTTGTAAATATGTCAAGTCTATAAAGGAATGTCAAACGCAGTGTTCCTTTTTGTAAAGAAGCAGCTTTAGTTTACGAATATAATCTGATTATAGGTTTCTACTTGGTTTTCTGAAATATCCTTTTGCCTTTTTAAAGAAAATGATTCAGACCTGGTTGAATTAAGCGTAGAATTCAAAGTTTATTACAGGATGTGATTAGTGCAAACATTTTTTGCAAAGTTTTCGATGAGACAGTGATGAGTGAAAGTGATTTTGATGATAGTATTTTAAGCATAGTATTTTTTTTTTTAAAGTTTGGGTTATTTTCCTCACAGATGCATTTATCGCACATGATTTATTTAAAGATTGTCTGAAAATTGGAAATCAATTATTTCTATTTTTACATTTTCTGGCTATGATAAATAGTGTAATTTTGGCGATTATTAAAAAAGAAAACATGCCCTTAAACCTCCTCGCAGGCTGTGGTGTTCTGGGGGTTAATGTGTCTGAGATCTAACAGACACTAAATACAGAGTTAATGCCTGTTTGACCAAACTGTACTGTACCTGTTCCAGCTCCTGTATCGTGTAGTCTTTGGACTGGAGGATCTCCAAAACTTTTCTGTCCTTTATCTCAGCTTTGTGCTTCTCTCTGTAACAACAGAAAAGAAAACAAATAGGCACATGTCCATACTCGTCTCAGTTTGAAAAGTATATCCTCATAGATCAACAGATATCATGAGGACCCATTTTGTCGACAATTAATGTTCATTTATTGTAGCTGGTTTACAACTTTGACACACAGTGGATGTATAGTAGTTATTATAGTTTTATATCATTTGTTGAAAACTACACTTTTAGAAAGGAATTATCAATGTGATTAAAAAGTAGTTATAAAAGAAGAGCTGCTGTACTCTGCTGCTGCTACACTAAACTTTTCTCTCTAGCCTTCTGGCACCTCTTTTATCATAATGAACTTTTAGGGAGTCAAAAACAAGGCATCAATTGGGGACCTGTTTGTTTCAACTGCTTTAAGCCACCAGGGGCCACCCATTCCCTCCACTCATCACTTGCTCCTTCTCCACCTCCCATCTCCGAGGCCTTTTCTCTCGTCTCTTTGCCTCTTCTGATCAGCCCTCTCCCCTGATAGACACTAAAATGAGTATCTGGTGTCCCTGGAGGAGCTGGAACGCAGACTGGCCCCAGCTACATCTCCTTGTATATTGGGCTGTGTTCACCATGTCCTGAGCAACCAACCAATCACTCTACAAGATCCACACAGGAAGGGGAGGGGAGGGGTGAATGGCAGTTCCCAGTGGGCACCAGCGCTTGACTGGAGTCGACACAATTACCATGTCAATATCCTCCTGCGCATCAGGTGATACAATACACATACACTCTCTGGGTGCATGTTCTCCCACCGGTCTCAGTGGACCAACATACTTTGATGGGTTTCCTACGGGGCTATAAAGGAACTGAAGAGGGTGTGGAGAAGGAATGAGAGGCATTGGTACCGAGGAACTCTCTGCATGCTTCTGCACTGTGTTTTACCCCTATTAAGGGTCTACTTACAACTGACAGACCTCAAAAAGTATCTGATATGCACCCATGACAGAGAACATATCATTCTAAGATATCCTTTCATGAAAAAGTTAAAACTTAAGTATTGATTACAGCTTTATGTTTATTTCAGTGGCAGTTGGAACAGTAGTTCAAACTACACAGATACCAGTATCAAGGATATTTTAAAGTCACTTCTTTTCCCTAATCAGGGAGGTATATATCTAATTTATCCAACTGTGAAGAGACCTGAACCTCTGTTCTTCTCTGGAAGTTCCCATGCCACTGTGTTTGGTGTAGCTTAGCCACCCTGCAAAAGAGGTCATATTCAATCTCACAATTTATCCGATAAAGACAAGTATTTGGCAGGAGTGTTTCAACTGTCCAGAATGGGTGCGGCAGAGGAAGAGTGTTTTCATTAAAAAGGTTTCCATGGTTGAACTGCTAGACCGGGGATAAGAAGGCTTAAATCAGCATCTGCACCAGATTCCGTCGTAACCCCAGTAGAATGGCCAAGGTGCCTTAAACACCCCTTGAACGACTTTCACACATATTTCTCTTCACTTGTGAGATAAAGGAATTTTCAGCTACTGAGCCTCGCAGGTAGCAATTTGAAAGATGAATCTACTCACCGCTCAACCACCAAACTGACAGCCTGGGTCAAGTCTGGATTTGCCACTTGCAGGCGTTTCCATAGGGACCACACAAACTCCTTGTCTGCCTGTGAAAATAAAGGATTCAGCGAGTCAACAGCTGTTAGTCTTAATTGAGATAAATAGCTTTTGATAAATTTGTCTCAAAATGCAGCAAGGGCCTGCGAGGAAAGCCACAGCACATCTCAGCTTTCCGAGTGAAAAACAAAAAATTAAATAAGATGCTCAATGACATTAGCATACGACAGAAGGGGTAGTCGATCAATAATTTAAATATCTTGTACAAAATAGTTTTTGATCTGGCCTGCCCTCTCTAATCATGAGCCTCTCTTAGCAGGAATCCTCATCGCTGAGATGTGACCTTCGACTCAAGGGGAGCAAGCATTGACACTTGTCATTATGCACTATTTATGACTGGGGAGAGCTGGGATCCAAATCAAAACACAGCAGTCGAGCTTGCATTTTCTTTATTAATCAATTGCGCTCCGGATATGTTTTTCACCACAGCTCCAAAGTAACTAGCCCCAAAGAAACTCGAAACTGATGACAGAGACAGTCATCTTCAAGTGGAAAAACCCAGCCAGCCCCTGACACATTTCCAATTCAAATTGTCTCGCTGGTTTTTCAAACATTTTTAAGCTACATTACATTTAATGAGGGACATCTAAAAACTACATTTTCTGACATTAAAAGACAGAATTATACCAAATCGACTTAATATAAAATTATCTGATAAATTATGTTCACATCATCATAAGATAAAAGTCATCCCTCCCACTGGAATCTACTGGTCTCCAATTAGTACATGAATTTTAACCCCCTTTTCAAAAGTGTCTAATCAATTATTTACTAAAATGGCAGAAGCAGACCTTGATAAGACCATGAGCTGAACATATAAAGTGGAAGGACTGTAGATCTCTGTCTCTGTATGCATCTCTGTGTCAGAGTATGTGTGTGTGTATACAGAGTGGGAGCAGGGCGAAGGGGGATAGAGATCTCACCAAATCAGCTCTGCAATGCAACTAATGATAAATTAAGCAGCGTGGTTGACTTGAGATAGGTGGTCTCCCTCTGCCTGGCCTTTGGCTGCCATTAGCCGTTCCACAGACAAGTGTTCAGTCAGGACCCTCATCAAGAGTACTCCTCTGCCGTATGTGTACTTAAACATGCATTGAATGTGTGTTTGATGAGCGCTGAATTATTCATCTTGAATCTAGCCACTGAAACACCATGGGCTAAACATACCAAAGACAGCCACTGGAATCCAGCCACATATTAATAAAATTAGCAGGGTCTACTAGGAACATTTGCTGGCCGACAGATGAGACTCTTTGTAGTTAATGGCTGTCCTGAAGTACATCTTGCCAGAGACTTAAGACATCAATGGTATTCAAATGGCACTATTTAAATGGTACACTGCACAACTAAAGGTCCCTATTAGATAGACAGAATCACTGATGTTCTACTCGAGACAAGACCACCAAGGATGGCCTCCATGTCAGTTCAATGAAGGGCAGAAGAGAGTGTCAGTTTGATGTGAACAAAGTATCACTGGTAAACTAAAAGGTGGTACAATACAACTGAAAGAAACATTTTAACGTGGGTGTTTCAGTCTAAAGATGTTATTTTTTCTTGCCACTGTTGCCAAGGGAATGTTGGGTCTCTGTACATTAATCAAATAATTGTATCCAGAACTGAAAGTAACATGAGATAACTTTTGTTGTAAAGTGGTGCTATATTAATACAAACTAATCTGACTTATTTGTTTGTCAAAACAACAGCCTGCTCAATGCTCTTAATAAAAAGCACTTTAATAATCATGAACTGTTCTGGGGAGTTTTCTAGGCTCTGGGAATACTTTCAGCACACTTTAGAGCGATCTACAAAAATTGTAATGAATTTTAGGTGACTAAGTGTTGAACAGTGGGAGCGCCCTGGTCAGTGAATGGTTACATTGCATGCCACATGGCCACACAGTCGCAAGCGTCACCAGTTCCATTTCAGCTGTTGCATGTCATACCCTTCTCTCGCCCCTGTGGTCTGTCTGCCTTTTCACCTGTCACAATCCGATAAAGGCAATAAAAGCCCCAAAAATAAATATATATATTTTTTCTCTTTTAAAGAGAAACTTTTAAACTTTTACTTTTAAAAATGCACAGCATTTTTTTCATGGATTGTTAGGTGAGCAAACCTCCTAATTATACACATTCAAATAAAGAACTGAGGGATAAAAATATTTGTGTCACTTTTTACTGCCTGTAAATTATGAAATGATTGTATCACACTTCTTTTTCTGAGGAAAACCTATAAAGTTCCCTTTAAAAGTCAAACTAAAACTCTATACACATCACAAATAAGGCAACAGGCACACATGCAGTTAACAGCCAAACAGCACCACCACATCAAATGTTCCTGCCACATGCGTCAGGAGGTGGTATCAATAGTCTAATAAAAACTCCAATGTAACACATCATCTGCTGAATCCCAGAGCTGTCTGCCTACCTGTACAGCAAGGTACTGTGGATATGCAAAGTGAGAGATGCTGGGTTAAGTTCACTCATGTTATTAGGCACCACCTGGTGGTGAGTATGCAAGGACAACCTCCCTCAATCACTGGCTCACAAAGTGAAGATGAGAGGTTCTCAAGTCTGCTCACGAGCAATTTCTGGACTATGTTTGCATTTATTGGGGTAAAAAGAAAAAGGGGGGGTTACTTTATTCAAATGTACTCTGGAAGAAGACGGACATAGAAGACATTTGCTGCACAATGTTTACCGTCTTTGCTGAACATTCAGTAAAGTGTGGTATGGTCTTTTTTTTTAGACCTTTGCAGCTGAACAGTAGTGATAACCACACAATTACAATATGCTTTATGCAACTTAGTAATATCAACTCATCTTTAAATAATTATGAACATTCTGAAAATAAATATGCTTCTCAGTTTCAACTGGAAGTCATACACTTCAAAACTGTAATCATGAGTTTATCCCTTTTGAGTTTAACTATAAGGAATTGAAACAGAAACAGCTGACTGATGTACTTTCCAGCATGCATTGTTATCACCCTAGAAATCATTTTAGAATTAATGATGTTACACAATGAGCATATGTGTATTAGATGAGTCATCTGCTCAAAAATAAATACAATGGCAGTGAACATGAGAAATACTTTGGACTACCCACTTAATAAATTATGTAATTACTGCCTGATCAAAATGAAAAGAGTGAAAAAAAAAAAAAGTTTTGCACACATTGAAGCAGGAAGGGCTGGAGACTGCAAGATGTACATGTAGTCAGACCAAAGGAATCACCAGTTTGTGAAGCAGAGCATACACGCTCAGCACAAGACGTTACACAATCAAGAATCTTTTTCTGACACAGACAACAGCATAGTATTTCACTCACTGTTTCATCAGGCTCCTGAAAAACTTCAATATATGAAAATAATAGCTTTTTCTGTTTGTTTGTTTTTTGTTTTTTACTAATGGGAGACAAAAGACAAACACTACTTGCTGTATGTGCCGCTTTCATGCACACTCAAATTCTTACATTTCACCTCAAGTGATATAATCATGGTGGGACACTTAAACACCTTAGCACCTAATCAAAACCTTTTTAACATTTGTTGACTGAACTGCTTATGATTAGGTCATGTGATTGATTTGATCATTTTCGAGCAATTTAGGATTTTAGCTTTTGAAGATATAACCATTTGTGTTTCTCATAGTTTTACCCATTCTTCAGATAGCAGATAGGCTACTACTAAACGAGTGGGTTAGTGTGTGCACATCTTTTTAATACACATTCAGTACATACCTGGCATTGCATCAACTCGTCTGATAAACTCTTTACTTGCTCCTCCAACTCCAGGATGTGAGTGTCGGACATTTTGGGGCTAAAAATGAAGCAAAATTACAACTGACATCAGTTCGGAGCCTCTCATGCGAGAAATAACACTTGAAGCAGTGGATAAAGAAGATTATACAGATGGCAGGCTATCATCTCGTAACCCTGTTCGTATTTAAGCGGCGATAACACTGTTCAGTTGGAAACGAGATGGTCTTTTTAAAAGCAATATCGACAGGGATGCATAGCGTTACCTGTCATCTGACGTTAGCTAAACAAACTAGTTTCATGTCCTTTGCACACTCACAGAATGAGACAATGAAGCTAACTGGACGCTGTTTAAGTCTTGAAGTGTAACCTTACACATTTCGTACCTTACCTGCTTCGATAACTTGCTAATCAGGCGGACGTCAATACTGTAGCTGAGGCTTTAACGCAGCTAGCGTTAGCCACTCAACAAACATTCATATTTCCCGTTTCTTGTCTGCTGTTGACAGCCTTCCGGTGTAAAGTCAGCGCCCCGGACAACGTCACGACATGCTTCAACGGCAGAGTTTAACTAACTACTTAAATCAAGCTTTTTTTGCTCTTAATACAAAACCAAAACAAACTTTCACAATGAATCACTCCGTTGTCAATAACTACAGGAACGCTTTCCTGCTTTCAAACGAACCGCCGTTTTCCGTCTCTGTCCCTCCGCGTCATCGTCATCACGTCGTTTTACGACGGCTGTCGTTAACGTACGGCAGAACGCTCCCAAATCCAAATGCAGAGGTTTCCAAAGGGCGGGTCCCGGTGCCAAAAGAGGTCCCTGTGGTTGTTTCAAGTGGTCCTAAGCTAAATTTAGTCTTGTGCTTTTTGTTCAAACTTTTAAACTTTTCAGCCGACCTGTTTTATTCCTCCTATCTCAGAAGGGCACAAAAATAGGTGAGAGTATGATGGTGGTATGATGATTAGACTTTTTCATTTTCACTAAATAATTCTGAGAGAGTCATCTACAGGCAAAATATTTTACTTGTAATACAGTGGACATGTCTGCTCTTTTTCTAAAGTGCAAGTGAGCCAAAACAACTTCACATTATTTCTGCCTGCACAACTCCTCCTGCAATGTCTTTCATTCAGCAAGGAAGGGCATGGGGAATTTCACCTGAATAGAGAATGGGTGGAGGTTACGCCCATGCTGTGTGACTTCAAAATTCAATCAGGAGTGCATGGAAATAAAGTTATAATAATAATATAATAATAATATATCTCCGAGATAACAGTGTAGATCCCGCTGATTTTTTAAAGGGACTAAGATGACAGGCATACAGTATCTGTATGTAATTGTGTTGAGGTCACAGGTGTATGTGTATATTTAGAAAAATAGGTGTTACAATTGTGGTGATACTAAAATTGTACCATGTTGCGTGTACAATACAATCTTGCATACAAGATCAACCCATAAAATGTGGAACTTTGGGCCAAAATGTGTGTGGACTTCAAAATTAACCTTATAGTTAACCTAATGTTTTACTGTGATTAGTTGGTTTAATTAGTGGTCTGTGTTTGTGTTAGTCTGAAATTAGCAGCCTACTTCAACAATGTTTACAAAAAATATTTGTTGGGCCTGTTTATCACAACAGAAAGCATAAATAAATCATACGCATTTGTGCACATGGAGGGTTTGATGTAATTAAACACCACTTAACTGATAAATCTCCATGAACAGTATCCATCCTCGCTAGGATGCAGAGGATTTGACATCAGATCATGATTGTTGGAAAGTCTGGTGAATTGCCCTGGTGGTGACTTCTTCATCAGCCCATGCCTCACGCTGGGCTTTCATCAGATGAACATTTTAGCTGACCAAGACCAACTCTGAGCAAACCATGGGTCAAAACTGTTGGTTCTCAATTATAAATGGGCCTAACGTATATGTGAAAGAATTATTAATCATCCAATACTGTGGATGGAGAGTATGTGCAATGATTAATTTGTTTTCTCTACCCACCTAATCACCTTTAGGCCTATCCCAGCATGCACAGGGCAGAACTATAAACAGTGGCAACCTTTCCAAAAAAGGGCCAGCCATGTTAACAAGCAATGTAGTATCTTTAATCCACTTAACCTATCAGATTAATGAAGTATCAAATTAATTTGGATCAGTTTGCTGTTGTAGTAGGGTTTTTTTTTTTTTTTTTGCAGAAGACCTTTTGACATGTCACAGAAGGAAAAGCTCAGGTGTGAATAAAAAAATGAATGACGGTTGGTTATATTCAGTTTATTTAATTGTAAGGGCACACTTACTTACTCACTTATATTACTAATCAATATACTGATAATAAAAGTGTTTGTCATTCTGCTCACATGTTTGATGATAAGTGCAGTGAGGTTTTGATTTATTGTTTGTCATAAAATCTCATTTCTGTTCAATTTTGCCATCTTATGGGCTTTGAAGAGCATAGCGTCCTTTTAAAGAAGAAGAGAAGTATGTTCAGTTTATCATATCCAGATTTTATTCATACTGAGCCTGAAAAATAAAAGATTGAATAACAAAATGCCCAAAAAAACTGTATGAGAGAGATCACAATGTATCAAAATTACAATGACGGCAATAGAAAATGGCAACATCAGCAGTAGGGAAAGGGTTTGTGTAGCTATTATGCTATGACACACACACACACGCACACACACACACACATACACTACATAGTATGAGGGTTCCCCTGTGTCTGCGAGTGCTGTTTTACAAGGCTATAAATCTCTGTTGTTATATCAAAGATCAACAGCCACGCGAATGACGGTAAAGAGAAATGACACTGAGATCTGATATTGATCTTTTGATGGCAGTTTATGTTTAAAATGTTGTTTTTCTTTTAATAGACACACTTATACCTCACCCCTGCTGATATTTGCCTTGTTTTATATGTTTTTAATGATCTGTTTTAAGGTCAAAGACATTATTCACGATCCACTTTGAGCCTTGAATCCATAGCGGGGGCTTTGAGAACTGGATGAAAGCGAGAGAAAATGAACAAAGACGTGTGTTTGACATCTGTTTTGCTGGTGAGACAAGACAACTCCATATTGTGTGGTTAATGTACTTAAGTGTCCAGCCAGACTTGGAGCACAGGGTGAGAGAGGAAAATGAAGAAATATGAGGACTGGCACTCCTCTTCAGTCAGACAAATGTTGGTTCATCCGCTCACTGTGCTACACGCACACACACAGTCACACACACACAAAGAGAAGAGATGCAATTGACTTAGCATGATTAGGCTGTTCCTTGACCCACGAACACTGCCTCTCATTAAGATCCTCATTTGCGGAACAATTTTAGAGGCAGTAGACTGGTACATAATGCGCAACATCTGCCTGCCCCCTGCTTCTTGTACAAACTGACACATGGTATCTATGAAGAAGCCTTTCTCTCTTTCTCTCTTCTCATGAGGAAAAATAACCATCATACGTCTGCAACAGGGTCCTGAATATTTGTTAAAAGACAAAACCACGCAGTGCTAACATTTTTAGTACAGTTTCTCTCATAAGAAATGTAAAACTGATCAACTAAGAGGCAGAAAATATTGCAAAATATGGTCAATAAAAAATCCAATTAACACAATTCTCTCTGAGAAAGCCTCGAACTCAAAGGGATCCTCTTCTAACTACCCCCTCTTTCATCATCAAATGTGTATAATTTGGCCCCAGACACTTCCAGACGCTTACATGTTCTACACCGGCATGTTCCACCATGTTTTGACAGTGCCTGTTGCAGCTCTTTTTCCGATGTCTGAAGCAACCTGTGTTTCCTTTTTTTTTTAAGTGTTTGTTGTCTGTCCTACTAATGACAGATTAATCCAGACCTCAGAGCATGTTATGTACATAAAAGGCTCTTTCATATCACCAATGACGTGCTTCCTCCATTTACAAAAAAAAAAAAGAATCATTCTCACACACTCACTTCAACCTCTGTCATTACTTGGTTACTTCTTTCATCAAGAGCTTTACCAGGTTACAAATCAGTTTATTGTTTCATCATCAAATTCAAGCTCTTTCAAGTGAGTTTTCCTGAAAATGTTTCACTTAAATGATCAAAATCTTTTAATGATTGGGTGTAATATGTTGCAACAGTATCGACATTTGGCCCTACTTTCACACCATTAAGAGAATATTAAAAGAAATGCAGAGTGTAAATGTCTTAATTTGCTGATATTAGGTAGCTAATTGTTGCTGTATAAGGGAGCAACACTGTCACAAAAAGAATGATATATATTGAGCGTATCCAACATAGGCTACTTTAAATAAGCATTATTTGGATAACACATTATCAAAAGACTGAATTCAACATTCAATCATTATTTTGTCACCTAGAAGTCATGGCAATTGTGGCTTTGTGACTGAAAAGAGACCCACAAGTTTCACAGTTATCCTAACTTTAAATTATGAATATCACTTATTACATTAGTTCACATGTGGAATACTTTATACAAGTTGTTTTGCTGAGATTATGTCCCCTGCTCAACCAAATGAAATAAGCTGTCACTAATGCCCCTTTTACACCAACATGGAATCGGTTCCGTTCTATTTCGCGAAACTAATTTGGACCATTCAGAGCATCCCAGGAACCGAAGTGGGGCTCTATTTTTCTTTTACAGGTCATTGTGCAGTGTGCAAGGCCCGCTGTTTATGACAAATCCTTCAAAAAATGGTTCTGCTCAAAACTGGCTTAAACGCCAGCTCGTTCACGAGATAGCACCAAACTTCCGAGAATCTGGAAGGGAACCGGTCAACTCGTCAGAATAAATGTCAGCAATGTTCGTTTTCGTTTCTACAAACCACGGATATGTCGAAACTTCACATTTCTCTATGTTGCATATTTTACATTTCCTTAGGTTATTTTGTGACAATACTGTGCTTATGTTCTGCTTATTTTGGTTGCCACAAAAACACCTGGAAATTGTACCGAGGTCTCCTTAAAATTACCAACTGCTTTCTCACTTACAAATGTTTAAACACTGTCTCAATCTGCGGCTTGTGATTCGACCACCATCCCTTCCACCTCCTGATATGACAAGTTTTGTAGAAATGTCAGTATGGTCCTTGGCCTATGACACATATAAATGTGAACGAAACAGCGGTTTACATAAAGGTTAACTGCCAACATTTTATCTTGCCGACTGGGTTGAACCAGTTCAAGAACATGAGCTAATTTGGTGGAGAAGCAGCTTAAAATGGCACAGCATGGCTTAACTTCTTTACAGGATGGCACAGAATATGACTGACTTGGATGTATGGCTGCAAGTGTAAACGATACAGTAGCAAATGTAAACTGACTCTTGTTTGAAGTAGTCTTTGTGGGCCTGTTGTTTCTAATTGCCCAACTGTTAAAATGTGATGGGCCACCCCTTGGAACAAGACAGCTCTTGCATTGACAGTCCCAACGAGCATGCTTGTCTCACCTCTGTTCTGCCTCAGCGGAGTCACAGGGAAGTTCAAGTGCTAGGCTGCATTTAATCTACCAGGGGGGAGAAGAAGAAGTGACACAGAATTGTGATCATGCAAATGCACCTGCATGAAAAATTCAAGAACCAAATGACAAGCGCCGGTGTGCCGGTGCTGACAGAGGAAGGAAGAGAGGCGCGGCGTGACACTCCGTGGAGAATTGTGAAAGCACAGTCTCCGCCTGCCGCCTCAGGTAAGTGGGAATATTCTCTGCATTAATGTGGCCTAGCTTTGATGCTGAGGGAGGAAAGAACCCGAGAACTGCTGGAGATGACAATAAATACTAAAGAGTCACAAGTCCCCAGCTTTAAAGGAACATTGATGGTACAAATGCCGTCTGGGATGTCAAACCTGCACAGTGTTTAGCAGAACATCACTCCCCCTGCGTGGAAATGAGACAGGCTCCAACATGTGAGAGTTACATTGAGTCTTTGAACGTAGTCACTTTGTACTGTAGCACGGCTGATGACTCTATTTGTTAAGTCTCTGATGTTCTCTTGTTGAAGATGATTAGATAATAATAAGCTGCTATCACACTGGGTGCCTTTTGAAATTGAAATTGCCCATCACAAACCTTTGAAATTGCTCGCTAAATTCACGCTCAATTGCTGACATTTTAAAACTTGTTTGTACACATTTCTATTCAAGTGATGCCCCGAGGAGGGGCATTATATCTCTCACTGGAGTCCGTGGGAGAATTATCAGCCATTCTTGACCTCGAGCATGAGCCATCCTCATGCTGAATCCTGTGAGACCTTGGACTGCCTTACAAAACCCCAGGACAGAGAAACCATTGATTACAGCTTCTCTTCCCTCTTTTTCAGCCTGTAGACATACAATATCAGTGCACCTAAATCAGACAATTCCAGCTAAAAACCTTCCCTCCTCACAAACCTCACACAGCCGTCATGTGCATTCCTGTATGCATGTGACGTCGCTGACCTCCCATAAGGCCCCCCTCGCCACATGCTGTGTGTACAAGCCCCCTTGTTCATGTCCTAACCCCCTGCCCCAATGAGATGGCGTGGACCTCTGTTTGACTCCCATCTGATGACCTTCTGGTCCTATCTTCAACAGACGAGAGCCCTCATAAAGGAGGAATTGATCCACACAAGACCCACCTCTTAGAGGCTGCAGCGTGTGTGTCTGTGTGTGTGTCTGTGTGTATCTACGGTGCCACAAGGGCCACACTCACTTACGGCTCACCCAACTACCGTGCCATCCCAACCCCGGTTAGCCCCCCCCAGGGTCTGTGGGAACAAGGAGTCAGGCTATTTCCCTTGAGCTCTTTGCTCGAGAGCTTGTCCTTTGCTTGGTGAAAGGGTAAATTAAGGTGGTGAGGTTGTATTTAAGTTCATATTTCCCTTGAGAATGACAGAGGAGACCAAGGACATGGGACATTGATCGCCCTGAGTAAATGTCGTCCAGTCGGAAAACAGCTTTTAGATGAGAAAAGTATTTGTCTTATTTCCAGCACCTGTGCTTCCCTCTCTATGAGTTAGGAGAAATCAAACTGAAAATATGTACATATAGAATTGTCTCTGTATCACAAGTGTAACATTTCTTTAGTGTTGCTCATTAAATCTCTTCGTCCTTTTATAATCAAATATCTAATGTCTGAAACGATCAGGAAGTTTGACCGTTCAAGTTTTCTGTCTTTTGAGGGCTTATATATACGGAAACCCAGAATGGCAGTTTACTTATTTTTTATTTAGCTCAAGTTAATTATTGGGTTATCTTGACAACAAAGCTTGTAAATCTTTTCTCGTTATCTCGAGATAACGAGACAATCAACCTGTTGTCACAAGAAAACACAAGGCCTTCTCGCAATAACGTATGGTGTCTCTTCACTTTACAGTAATGGCAATTAAAGTATTTTCAGCTGCTTACAGTATAGAAAGGCAAAGTCACACATATGATGTTTATCAATTTAAAAGATCACTTTGCAAGTCAAGAAAGGCGTAGTTTGTCGTAAGACAGTAAAATATCATTTGGTTTTGTGTAAAACCGCTCAGTGAACGACATCGTCTTGCTCAATATACGTCACCATCACCAATATGGCCCAAAAAAGTATTGACAAAGGTGAAAAACCCAAAAGATCTGGCCATATTCACAGCTGGGAAGGATGTGAAAGGAAAGTTAGTCACTTCTGTGAGCTAGCTAATATACAGGAGTATATATACCTTTTCGGTTACGGGTTTTGGTGATCGTTCAATGAAGACGACAACACTAACACGACTGTTGGGTGTGTAGTCTTTGTAATCACATATTTTCACTTACTTGTATTTCATTAGTTTTATGATGAAGTATGACTTCCTCCAGTTGAGAAATTATCTTTTAAACTGACAAACATCATATGTGTAATTCATGGCACAATTCAAGCAGTTCACTACTATACATATTTTTTCTGAAATAAGTACATCAATGGCGGTCCACTGGAAGGAGCTGAGGCTCTCTATTGTTTTGCTTGTCCCTTACAGCAAGTAGCCATCATGTAAATACCCTCATATCAAATCACTAGGTAACACATTCTTACAACAAATGGCAGAATTTGGTGAATAGTTCATACAGTATAGTTTTCTCTGAACCTCCCAAACTATTTGTTTGTCATGGTCCACTCCTATTAATCTTATGGAGTCATTTCCTCATAATAAATTATCTCGTTATCTTGAAAAATTGTCCCTTTGTTTTCTCAAGATAACCAAATAAAAAACCTGCTATCTTGAGAAAACTAGATTTGCTATCTCGAGATAATGCAATAATTAACTTAAAATAATAAAATTGTATCTGCGACCTTTCTCAGCTTCCATATATAAATGAACTTGACTTAATGGTTGCACATAACTTATCTAATAAAATACATCAGAACTCTCACATTACAGCCACAAGTAATAAAAAAAAGCATAACAAGTCTCCTGATTGGTGAAGAGAACAGTGTGAACCGATCCTTCAAAAACTCCTCAGAGCTCCTGGCCATGGTCAAACTGACCTTTCTGGACTTTTCTCTGCTGTAGTGAGAGGAACTTAATGAACAGGAGGACCTCGGTGGATTTGATGGATCCATGAGTGCGCTGCAGCTGCTGATGGCCTTCCCAGGAGGTGGACCACTTCAGTAGCAGGTTCAATAGCTCATTATCGGTGGTCCCGCTGGATAATTAGTGAACAGTGGGATCCTGTCACAGGGACAAATAAACACATACGTCCCGTCACTATCAAGCTGCCTTTACTGGCTACTTGTACAGTATAATTTAATAGCTGTGTCGACTTAAATACCAAGGAGGTGGTACAGAGTAAAGTCAATCTGATAACCGCTGTTTGTTTGTTTGTTTGTTTGTTTTACAGATATTAACACGTTTTACAGCAAAATAAGATGTTCATTTATGAAAAACCACAATATGTGCAAACTTGCCAGTGCTCTCTGGTAGACAAACTACTGTATGTGATGAAGGTAATGTCCAGTACAATATACAATCACTGTTGTTATGTGCTAAATATAGAAAAAAACTGACTAAAAACTGATTTGATTGATCAGGCGGCTGATACGCATCCTCACGTGAAATACGTCATACAGATCTCTGGCATTTTTGTACTGCAATATCCTGTCTGTTATTGGCAGAGGCGCACTGTCGGGGGAGGCAAACAAGCCAAATGTTTGGGGCCCCTCAAAGAAATTTTGAAAAAAAGGGGCCCCCAATGGCCACACATATTGGCACATTTTGCTATGACAACTATAAAGCCTCTTAAACCTCCCATAAAGGTACTATACTGTGCGTCATAATCAGTGCTTTATATGTCTGTGATCACTGGCCGTATAATGTGTCCATGCTGAAGTTGTTTAGTTATTTACTTAGGTTGTAATTGTTATGGTTTTTAAAATCATTTATATAAGAAGATTCTACTAATGTGAACATGGGAAGTGAAAAAAGGTTAGGACACTGGTTGGAGGGGGGAGAAAATTGGGGGTATTTTTGCCTTGTGCCCCAACAGACTCTAGAATCAGCGCTGTTCATCAGCCTAGATACACACAGATATATATATCCACATAGTGTCCTGCTCTCTGTAGTTGAAAGCAATGACTAGATTTATTTTGCATTTCTTAAATTAACCAATGTATTGATGATTTTTTGTGGCATAATCCAAAACTATTACAGTATGCATGAGTGAGTGAAGAAAGCATGTCAGCATGTTACACCTTCACAGATGTATCTACACATGACCATCAGACTGGCAACAATTAACAGTGTCTAAATGTTACAGATCTGACTGGGCCACTGCGGGCACGTTAATGTGGTTCCCAAATGGGCCCGTCTGACAGAAATTACATTTATATACTACTAGCTTTTCTTCTTTTTTTAAAAAAAAAAGCAAAATATGTTTTTAGGGAAACCTAACTGCCCAGATCATGTCCGGTGGCAATGTTTTACTGCATTTCTCCGCAGACAGCAAGTCATGGAGGTGGCTGTGGTTGATCTATGATATCAGACACCAGTGGTTTGCATCCTGAGCCCAGGGTTTGGTATGCAACAAAAGGATTTTGGTTAAGGTTAGGTAAAGATCACGGTTTCAGTTTGATGTTGTGTCTCATGCTTCAATTTAGTGTTGACATTGTTTAAATAAAGATTCTGATCCCTTTTTTATAAACTTTAAAAGTGCCTCAACCTGAGGATAGAGAACATAAATCATGCTTTAGTTGCTATCAGCAGATGTTGTAGGAAAAAGGGAATGACCTACTTTGTCACTGAACATTTTGCAGGAACAATTTACGACTTTAAAAATGTTTCCTTGTTTTCTTCATTGAAAAAGGATTTCAATCGAA
The DNA here is from genome assembly GCF_040436345.1 of Pagrus major. NCBI lineage: Eukaryota > Metazoa > Chordata > Actinopteri > Spariformes > Sparidae > Pagrus > Pagrus major. The sequence goes on from NC_133215.1 coordinate 13,841,319, forward strand.
ATGTATTTGCTGTTTTAAAGTACCATATTAACTTAGAAGAGACAGGCTGGACCAATAGATCTATACCTCTGTCAAGACAGCCACTTTTTACTACAGTCACCTTTTGTTACAACACCAGTAAGATAAACTAGGGGATTGACCTTGCTCATGCAGCCCGCCCAGACATACAGAAGCAAAATTGTTCCAAAAATCAGGAACTAAACACTAAACAGACAGCTAGAATCTGAAAACAGAGCATCCACACATCCCCTATCATAACTCTGCTATTACACAGCCATAAAAGAGATGTTTCATATGATAGTTTGGTTGAATGCAACCAGCAAGGAGAAAAAAAAAAGGTCATATTTTTGCTTTGATGTGCAGTCTATGTCACATTACTCTTCCACAGCTCCCGGTGCGTATTAATCAACTCTGCTGAACGGTAGGCACTTCCTCTGTCAAATTAAAGCAGCATCAAAGCACTTTCAAGTCCACACAAATAGATTCAAACACCTAGTTTATTTTTTCCGGACGATCCTTTTAAAGGCTTTTTGTTCTGTTGCTCACATAAGTATGTAATATCTCATTTAATTAGCAATGTAAGCCCTCTGACAAACAGGCATATGGTCCTCGCTCTCCCACGGCCTTGGCCAAGGAATGAATATGCATATCCAGGGACCTCAGAAGCTTGTTACCCTGGAATGAATTCTACACAAGCCTAATCCCTGATCTATTATTTACCCCTTGACCAAACATGCAAGTGGGGCTTCCAGACGCTTGACTTGATAGAAATGACTGCCCTGGGATTCAGCTGCCTCTCTCACCCCAGTGGAGGAGTCAGGCTGAGGCAGGCAGTCACTCTGAGGAGCGCGGTATGTCTCTCTTTCTGCTCCACTCTATCCTCACACACACACACATTTAACACACGCACACGCACGCACACAGCCCTCCCTCCTTCAAACTCTTCACTCTTGAGATGTCTCAGTCAAATGTTGAGCAAATCCTCGTAAAAACAAGCAGCACAATGAAACTTTAATGAGCGCGCCCACTTCTGAGGGATCTGAGGGACACAACTTAGGAAATCAGTGTCACATCCCCGCAGTACACAGAGAGAAACCGTAAGCTGCTGCCTCCAACTGCCTCAGACACGTGTGTGTGCGCGCGCGCGAGGCGTGCGTGAGCTGTACCCGCGAGGTCAGAGAAAGTGGGGAGAAAAAAAGTGAGAGTTTGCTCAGGATAAATGAAATGCACGATACTCATTCAAAAAAAAAAAAAGTTAGTACTGCGTTAAAATAATCAGGAACATTCGTGTTTATTTCGTATTATTGATCGCCTGTTTGGCTCCACTGGATTGATTTTCTCACAGGTGATATTGTTTAATTCATCGCTTATTATCTGTGCTGAAATACAGATTAATGTGACAATATATCTGCGCGTAATTCACACAGGGGAAAAAATACATGAAAAGATTCACTCCTGCTTCTCATCGCTGCCTCTAACGCGCCGATTTCTCATCTTGAGGCTTTTTCGTCCATTTTTCGTCGCGCACAGATGTGACTCGTCCGTCCTGACTCACTCAACTCTCAGGACGCACAGTCACTCGGGTTACAGTCACACACACACGGCGTGTTAAAACACTGGTCTGAATTCACCCGACACAACACAGCAGCCACCTTCTCTCCAGCCCCGGACCGTCCGCAGCTCTCCTCGGCGCACTGCGCTGACTCTGCAGAAGGAAATCATCGGGGGAGTGTAAGAAGAAGGCGTTTTTTTTTCTCTTCTTTTTTTTTTTGTGCGATTTTCTCAAGGTAGGACAAGCAGCTACAACTCAGCTTCTGGCTGTCAGCGATCCCCCACTGTCTCCTTGACTTGTTAAGTTTACGCTTTGGGGAAAAAGAAGAGGGGGACAGCGTGTCGTGGTCGTGCGTTCCTCTCCGCGTTCCCAAAACGTCTTGACGCGCGTTTTTTCAGAGAGGCATCCCGGACACAAGAGGTGCTCGGGATAAAAAAAAGAAAGAAAGAGAGGCTGTTTTCTCGTGTTGTGCCTAAAAACTGTCATAAACGCCGATGAGAAGTTTGTGAAAGGCGCACCGACAGCGATTCACCTCAGACAGCGTGCTGCATTGAAGAGGAGAAAGTTCCCCACTTGAGGGCGAAATCAGACTTTTTTGAGGACGCCAAGTTTGAGAAGTGCCAGGAGCCCCGGGGTCTGTCAGATACAACATGCAGCAATGGTAAATATACATTTTCAGCTTGTGCTTACTTTAGTAAATCAGACGAAACACACAAATCTACTCTAAAATATGGACTTGCTAACTTTTTACAACGTCTGCGCCGGTGTGTCATCAGAACTCACCAGAGCGGATAAAAAGTTCACCAAGAAACTTTCCTGAGTATTTTAAATTCAACACTTGTTTCTGATTCCTGTGAATCATCCGCTGGATTTGTTAATATGCCTGCATTTATAAGAAAAATGAATTTCATCCGGTTGTTTTATTTTTGTTTTGTTTATCCTTTTCTTTGTTTTCTCCTCCATCTTTGTCTTACAAAAGCAATAATAATCATTGTAGGAATTGTAAAGCCGCATTCAGTAAATGATCTGTGACGTCCGACGTGCAGAAAATACTTCACTTAATATAGTTTTATAGTTTTCGTCACGCCTTTAAAGTGTTACTCATTTCTCTGCTCCCCAAAGACAAATTAAAGACTTTTGCTTGACGTCTTCAAGGAGAAACCATTGACTGTAAAGAACTGTTCAATTTATTTTGCTGAATCACATATTTATGTTGTAAGACACTTTATACAACCTGTAGATTTGGGCCTGCATATTTACACACTCATACAAACCAGCAAATGCTACAATTCAATAGGATTTAGTGCAGTGTCTTCAGGTAGCAAACACACATAAACGAGGCTGATGAAAAAAGAAAGGGTTATGGGTGTTCGCTTAAATAAATGTGAGCAGACTTCATTTCATAGCTGGCAGCAACATTTCTCAAGTTATTTTTTCAGGCCTAAATTCCCTCTGCTGAAACTCCTGCCTCACCTTTCTGCAGATTTCCTCCTTCTTTATTTATTTTTTTACGTTTTATTGATTTCTTGACATATTCTTTTTCTTGTTTCAGTTGATTTTCTTTGTGGAAGTTTTTTTTTATTTTTATCAGAATTGCTCTGTTTGCCTGTGTTACACTTCAATGCAAACAAAAGCTTCAGGTGATTTTTTTTAATAGTTGCTTTTAACAATGCTGGTAACTGGAGCTGTAATGCAACAACATCAGTGATTTAATTTTTGCCTCAGTGCCTGTTAATGCGTCTAAAGGAAAACTCAGGGAGCTCGTGGCCAACCTGTGACAGTGAAACACGGGCAGAAGCACACAGAGGCATTTCATGTCAGCGTAAGACATTTCAGCGTGGACATCTCCGAGTACTTCGGGAGACAGGCGAGAAGGAAGGGAGAGGGCTCGAAAGAGTGAAACAGTGAGAGGGAGATTGAGATGAATGGCCTCACTTAAAAGCACCACAATAGTACCTTCACACTTTCATCAGTGGGATGTGTGTGAGATTAATGCCTAGCACTGTGTTTTGGCCCTGGTCTGAGTGTGTGTCAGGGATGTTTCATGAGCCTGAGCTGGTGCTGCAACTACACCGAAGAATGCCAATTTACATTCCTGGAGTGTCATTTCATTACTTTTATCTCCACGCTGCTTTCTCTCCGCTGGACCGGTCAGGGATCTGTGCAATTCAAAATTTCCTTTGAGTTAAAAATGCTGGTAGTCCTTCCTGTCTCTCTCATGTGTTATACACGTATTACATTCTCAGAGTTAGAGAAAGAAAATAAAATCATAAACCGGCAGAACATATATAGAGAAAACAACAACAACAACAAAAAGGCTGGACAACAAAACTCCACATAAAATAATGTGAGGTAAATATCCTCGCTACAGACGCCCCGGTTCATCCTATAGCACTGCTTACGTGAGGTTAAAGAAAAAGTTAAAGTTGTCAGCGAGGCTGCAGCTAGGTCGTGATTCCTCTGGGTCTGTGGGAATCAGAGTGGGGGAGAGTGTGTGAGAGTGTGTGTGTGCGGGGTGGGAGCCACTGGTTAGTCGGTTCAATAATCTGCTGGACAGGTAGGCCTGTGACGCCCCCCTTAGAGAGGCTGCTAATGAAGAGAAAGGCTGCTTAGTGGTGCTCTGCTCTGACCCCACCAACCCTCCCTGTCCCCCCTGCTGGCTTCCTCTGATTACTGCTCACATCGAGAACTCTTTCCTCCTCTTCTCCCTCCACTCCATCCTCTCTCTGTTCGCTCTGGTTTTCTTGCTTTCTCACCGCCTGCCTCTTTATATGAAGAGAATGGATGCTAAGTGTGTAAAGGGTCTTTTGATAACCCATTTATATATTTTCTGCTCTGAGTTCTTGTTTCTTTTCATGTGTGCACTTAATTATTTTCATATTTGATGTGATTAATCTGAGATAGGCTCTATTTGACCTTCACGTTCCTGCCTATTTTCCACACAGTTTTAGTTGTGACAGTGCTGCACTCTAATGTTAAGATGTGTATTTTCACTGTGGACATTAGAAAGCAGTATTCCTATCTCTCGACTCTTCTCTGCAGATGATACTCATCAACGTTTCTGCAACAGTCTCGCAGTGTTTTTATTTATCCAGGAGTGGGTCATTGCTGCACAGATATGGCTCTCCTCCTCTCCATCTGTCCTCAGCCCCAATAATCTCTTGAGTGACTGATAGTGTGTCTTGGCAGTGACAGAAAAGGTAATATTTTGAGAGGGGGGAGCGGGGGTCGTACACCTAGTGGTGGCTCGAGATGAAAATCTTTGAACAAGACACTGTAACCTGAGTTGCAGGCTCCAGCGAATAAACAGAGACACTGTGAAATGTTAAAACAAATTGGATCGCGGGACTCCTAATTTAATAAAGAGCACAGCATGAGACACACTTGATTTAAAACAATACACATATAGTAGACATAATTACATTTTTGTACCTCAGCACACAAAGTAAGAAACTAAATCTTCACACACTTTCGCTCACGAAAACTCTCTAATATCCTCAGAACACATTATGAAATTTGGTCTGTGTTCTTGTGATTCTTAAGTTTTTAAAAAAGAGAAATAAATAGCTGTAATGAATAGGGTTAACAGCTGTTATGACATGAGCATTTAAGATGTGTTTAGTCTTGTACTGATATCTCTAAGAGTTTTTAATCTGCTAAATGATAGTGATATTGTCTCGGAGGTGAGAAGGTAGATCACACTTGGTGATGGCGAGTTAATCAGATTAAAATCAGACTCAGCGCTACGAGCTGTGTTTAAACTGTAAACTGATACTTGTACTTACATGCGTTCAATTTTTTTGTGCCATTTTTTTTTTTCTCTCTACAGGCTTCATTTCGCATGCTAATCCAAACACGATCGTATTCCTAAAGGAAGGAATCAGGAAAACTTTGGTCTTAGTACATGAACACACCCAGTGTGTGCAGAAGCCACACACTCCCTCGGCCTCTATTTGTTTAAAGTGAGAAATGATAGAACACATTTTGCACAACTCGGCCTTTAGAAATACACCCCTGCTGCATTTTTCCCTCCTCCCAGACACAGTCATGATTCTTACATTTTCAGCTGTAATTTGGGGTGGCCTTAATTAATTCTGTCCAGAACTAATTACCGGCAACTGTGTAAAATAAACACTTCAGTGTCACTGGGTGGCAACTGTCCGATCGGAGGGGAAATTACATTTCACTTGTAATCCATACGTTCTTCAGCAGGGCTACAATATAATTCATGTCGACACTATAGAAATACCAGAGACGCTGGACCTGCGTAACGAACAGGAGTATAGTTGTAACCAAATGGCTCAGTTGGGAGGTATAGGGTTATGTGGTATAATTTATATTTTATAGCTCCCTCCTGCACTGACTGCACTCCAGAATAAAGTTGTTCGATTTTGTTCCATGAACAGTGAGTGAGAAAATCTGGGATTTCACTTGTGATGGAAACTCCAGACACCACTTTGTTCCTTGCTTTCTTCTTGTATTTTTTATTTTCCTGTTGAGTCTCATTTCTTGCTTTCAGATAAAAAAGATGCCAAACTGCTGCTGTTTCTATATATTTTGTATATGCGGATGTTTTTTTGTGTGACTGTTTGCATTTAAATTTAAAATTTTTTTTTTTTTACTTGTGGGTGTGTGCATTAGTGGGCCATGCCCCAGTGACTCAAAAGGCATGGAAAGATATCCTCAGGCCATACAGAGTGATTTGATTAAAAGAGAATAATTTGCCCTAAAGGTGTCTTTTCTCTTCCCTCCAAAAAAGCTGGTGGAAGAAATCTGATATGACAAGATAAGTGGTGGCTCATGAAAAATTCCTGAGGACTGAGACGTAGCACGTTGACTTTGGAATTATTGCCCTGAGTGTTTAGTTCCTTGCTAGTAACTGTGCCTGACAATGATATTTTTACCTGAATGGTCTTTGAAATGATTCCTCGGGTTCTCAATCCAGATTTCTCTCCTTTAAAACCTGTTTATGTCCAAAAGAAGGACAAAGTAAACTCCACACTTCATTCCAGACATTTTCTTCTCCAGACAGCACCACATCTACCACAGTGCCAGTTCAATAAGAAAAATATTCATGGTGGCTTGAGGAACCATCAAAGTAGTTTTGAAGGGCTGAAGTGTTCAAGCCCAGTCGCCAGAATAAAATGTTGGCAGTTAACGTTTTTGCAAACTATGTTCAAATTTGTACATGTTAAACGTACCATATTGATATTTCTCAAATACGTGTCATATCACGTTTACATTACATGATTATGACCTGACATTCATACCGGGAGGTGGAGGGGATGGTGTTGGAGTTAGACGGAAGGTTGCCAAGCCAATGACCACAGTTCAAGACTGCATTCCAACATTTGTAAATGTGAAACCAATGGATATTATTAAGGCGACATCGTGACACCTCCACCCGTGTTTGTGGTGACCAAAACATGCATATTAAACAAACAAAAAAGATGTTTTTCTTACCCTAATGAGTGGGTTTTGTGCCTTAACCTAACCAGATAATGAGCAAAGTGTCACAACATAAAATTGAAGACTAAACCTGTAAACAAATGTACAGCTGCAACATAAAGAAATGTAAAGTTTCAACATATCCCTAGTTTGCGAAAAATGTACACTACCAACGTTTATTCAGGAGATTTGGTTGAGTGGTTGAAGTAGTTTTGTTGTATTTTACACAGGCTTCGTACCTTTAACAGGGTCTATAGGGTTGCCCATTTACTCTGGCAGGGCAGGACTCTGACTTTTCATGTACAGTTTGGGCCAGTCTGGATAACCCCTTCTCTATAACCCTAGTAATGGTTGCCTATACAGATGCTTTACCGTAGCCCAGTTTCCACCTTCTTTCATCAAGCACGGCAACATGTGAGATGATTACCTGCGATCGAATATCTATCAATGCTTCCCTTCTTCCACTTGTCTCGACATGGCGGCAGGTGATACATAATGGGCAGACGTTGGAGGCAATAATGTCTGCCTTCCATCCCTCTTCCAACAACAGACATCAGTTAGAAGGGAGACAATTTCCTGATCTTCCACGTGTAACCTATGAGCAGACTAACAGTTCCACAGATGTCATCAGCTTCCCCATACCTCTATCCAGCTCTCTACACCATCCTGTACCCAGCATGTTGGATGGTTTTTAGCTGGCAATGTTGAAGGTTCAAGCATGTGTCCATGTAGTTTTAGGCTGAGAGATGCAAACGGGGCGTGTGGAAAGCCAGAGACTTATTGGCTATGTGATGGTATTCTAATGACGTTGATCAAGCTGGCTCGGTTACGCTGCAGGATCCTTGAATGCACACTCTACTCAGAGTATGTATGCTTTGTAGCCCCTCTTCACTGGACAGTCAACAGAAGATGTATGTGCAGCTGTCTTGTTTACAACTTTTCCTTTTCTTCACTTTTACTTGGAAACAGTTTCTGACTCCAACTCTGTATTTTGTTATGTCACTACATATGTTAAAGAGAATGTTTGGCTTCGAGTTGCTTATTGTTCCTCCCTTCAGCCAACCTCATACCTAAAGGACTGAATAGGTTGATTGACAGTAACTCCCAAAACGGCATACATCGTTGTACCCAAAACAACATTACCAATGTAATTTCAATGTACCAGCGACAGGCGGACTGGACCTTCGTCGTATGATCGCACCTTGGTTGGGTTAAGGCAAGAAGACTATTAAGTTTAGGAAACATCATGGCTTGACTTAAAATAGCTACGTTACTTGTATAACTTCAGTTATGAATCAATCTACGGCTCTTAAGTTAAAATGACTCAACAATTGACCAAATACAAACAGCAGTCTCCTAGGTTTAAGCACTTTAAACTACTTTACCTGACTTCCTCCTTTGCCCACGTAATAATTACTGCCTTCATTTCTGTGATTGTCACAGGTGGTGTGGCAATCAATGCCCTTCCTTGGATTGCAGCTATTTAGGTTAAGGCCAGTCAGGATCAGTCTCCATTACCTTGCCTTCTCCATCCTGCTGCAGTTGCTGCTTAAGATCATAACTTTGCTACCTGTTGGTGTTATATCATACAGTAAAGCATTTCGGTTAGCTCCCTTTTTAACAATATAGTCCATTACAGAGCAACTCCTGTGTGAAAGAGAGATCCACTGAATTGTTGTAACTTAGTTCATTGTGCACAGGTGGAACCCTCAAACCTTCTTAACGTGCGTCTCCATGAGTTGCTGCCTTTGTGAATGCTGAATAGCCATTTAAACAGTCAGTGCCAGGAAGTGTTGGTGAGTCTGTCCTGAATGGCAAAAGCATCACATGAAAATTTCATTATGCTACTTTACAGGAGTGATTTGGCGAGCTTATAGAGCCCATTAGCGAGCTCTACATTTGCTCATAGAACAAGGGTTACAGTGTGTTACCTTTATTTCATCCCAAACAAATATTCTTGAAATATGCATGCTTTTCTTAAAGCATAGCATAGATGTTTATGTTGACTTTCTGCCTTTGAGTTAGCCAAGTGTTTTGCTGCAAGAAGATGCTTGAATGTCCTATACCCAAGATTTGAGTGTTGGCTGCAATGTCCGTCATAGTTTGGTACAAAATACTTTTAAGGCTAAGTGAGTGAACATGGGGACACTCACACTGCAAATTCATAGACGTGTCACGCTTTAGTAATGCAAAGCTAGCATGAATATTATAAACATAATGTGACATTGTTTACTTAGCTGATAGCATATGTCCCATTTGACTTCCACAAGGACAAACCTATTTTCTATTTTTGGACTGGTAAAAATGAACAGATACTGTCCAATGAAGCTATTTTTTTAGAGCAGAAATTCAACACAAATGGCGTAATGAGCCCCTCTGCAAAATGTTCATGGAGGACTTTTGAAATTTATGGTACGTACTGTAGATTAAATGTGTTTACAGTTTCATTTTGTTACAACATAACAGACAGAGAAAATACGATTCTTATTCCAGATATGTACTCATTGTGTAATAAATCCAACCAATTTGAAATATACTGCATTCATTCATATTAATTTTTTGTTAAATCTATGTTCTACGTTACAATCTACGTTGGCTACACAGTCAGAAAGGTGGAAGACAGAGGCTTAATAAATCACTCAAGATGTATTCAAGTGCTCAGTGACTGGGTTTGTTTCTGTTTTACAGTTTTAGTGTTCTCAAAATAAATTATTGCCCTTCCCTGGGACATTTTAAAGCTGAATTAATGTTGTGATGTACAAAACGTACCTGAAGACAGTTGTTTGGATTTTCTTGTAAGAGCTATATAGTTAGTAAATCGTATTTTGATTTAGGCTGTATATTCTTTGTATTTCTTACAGGCATTTCAGTTTTTCTTTTAAGTTATCCATCTCGCTCACATCTGACTGAACAGATTTTACTTGCCCTATACCTGTGACCAAAAAACACATATGGAGGGCTGAAGCTGATGCTTGTAACACGCTGCTCACGCGACACCTCTTGTGTAGACACGGTGTAAGTTTGGGTAGCTCCGCATGAAACAGTAGTTATTTGGCAAATGGTATGGTTGTACAGTGTTAGGTCTTCCATAAGTTATGCAACTTTTTAACGATCGTGGCATGGTAATTTGAACACTGACATGACGATACAGCACATGGTACTGGAAGAAAATGAGACCAAGTTATAGCCCTGCCCCACTCTCTCAGCTGTATGAAGCCAGCTGGCCTGTCTCTAGCAGGATCGGAGAGTATTTTTTCCTGGCCTACAGGTCGACCAGCCCGGTATAAAAACTCCTGTTAGTTTAAATAGCTGGTTGACTGCTGATAGACAGCATTAATCTGTGTGTTCATGTCAGTATATAGTAACCAATGTGTAAATCCCATATATGCTGGGTCAATAGGGAGTAGTCACCTTGGTTTTTCTATACTTTACTTTCATCAAGTTTTATCTGACAATGATTTTTATTTGAACATATGGATAATGTTTGAAAGACACTTGTGACCTTGGGGAATGAATGGATAATCTAGCCTCAATCACCCAGTGTTGCTGCAGAGTTCGGACTCTTTATTCTTGTATGAATGTCATTGATTTTGAATATTGCTTTTTAAAAATCAGAGAAGGAATTCAGGGCATTGTGTTTGTATTTAATAATGTGTGGAATGTGTACATACGTCAAAGAGACTGTCTTCCTGAATGCATCAGTCGTTTCAGTAAATACCCCGAAAGGACATTCATTTATAAAGCAACTATGATGGCTGAATTTTTACAATGCTGATAGCATATGCAACGAAACAATGGCAAACTTCTCTGCATTTTATCTGTACCCGGAGCTGGCAGCTCTTTTGCGCGCAAAAATCTGACAAATGAAGCAAAACACATCATCTGGTGGACTTTAGGGGTGATAAATGAACTACAGCTTGTACTTCTGCATTTTTGCATGCCCACATCCATGGACACAAAGACTATAGTTGGATCTCAAGAGAGAGAATGGCCCCTCTCTCTCTTTAGGATCGAGTGAGGGGCGTCTCATCAGACTCAGCTCACACTGTAAAACAAGGCAGTGCTGATCAAATATGAGCCACAATCCTGTTCATTGTCTATTTCTCACCTAAAATGTTTCCAGAAACATATTTAAGTGCTATGTTTAGATGTAAAATGATATAATTTGTGGGGCGCCACAGTAGCTCGAATCCGACCTGTGGCCCTTCGCTGTATGTAAAAATATATGCGTCTTTCCACTGCATAGACAGCCCAGTTTTATTCCATTCCAGCTGTGAAATACTTCTTCAAAGGAGACATATTATACTCATTTTCAGGTTCATAATTTTATTTGGGTTACTGCTGGAATAGGTTTACATGCTTTAGTGCTTAAGCTGTATTCCCCTTATTTTCTGAGATGCTCTGTTTTAGCTCCCGTCTCTTTAACACGCCCCTCCAAAATACCCAGTCTGCGCTGATTGGTCAGCTCACACACATCTGAGCCGGCAGAGCTCACTGTGTCTCCGGTTGGCTTAGCTTCCAGTTAGCTTCATTTCTACAGTGAATGTAGGCATATAGCATGCAAATGTGTGACATGGTGACATAGTGTGATGTCAAGAAGTCATGAAATTAAAGGCGTGACCACTGACGAGCCGTTTCAGGCACCTCAGGAGCAGTGTTTTCTGTGGGAGAGAGGAACTCCCGTTCCCGTATAGCTTTCAAGTCCTTTTACATGCTCAAGAACGGACATGAAACACTGAAGAAAAGGAAAAAAAAACGATAAAGCATGATAGGTCTCCTTTAAGTTCGAGTAACAAAGCCCTCTACTGGCCACAGTAATAATGACTCTTGCCAGTCGGAAGCAAAGAAGAAAGTTGGGTCTTTTTGAAGACACATATGGAGGAGGTCATGGTGGTTTTCATGGGAGACTGACGTTCAATTCCTGTCTCTAACCGACAGTCAACATTGGTTTCTTTTAACTAGGACAAACCCAAACCACGATGTAAGTTCTAAGTACCCGTTTTAAAGCAAACCATGCTCTAACCAAGTTGTGTTTCTGTCTAAACCTAACCAAACCTTAGCCAAACTGTTGTCACATCATAAAACCTTTTTTTACAAATCACATCTGGACAAATGTGATTTGTAATGGTTATGGAAGGCACTGACTGCTGAAACAACGCTTAAAGTGTTGTTGATGTCGAAATAAGTCCTGGTAATGTGATGGTAATGTTGGTCAAACTTCATGCCCTTACTGAGAGCCAGTGAAGTCTGCCTTGTAACCACTTTAAACTGTTGTAGCTATGGAGCTAACCATAGCCACTACACACCTGCAACCAACCACTCAAGATAGTTAGAATCTACACTCATGTTGTTCGCAGCGGGTCTATACCTCGTGGTTTGGCAGGAACACATGGTTTAACTCTGTAGAACTGATTTGATGTAATCTAATAGAAACTTCCTCCTCTGGTCTGATGCCACATATTAAACCTGACCGTGACATTTACGTCACTATCCCCAAGGGATATGCAAGTTTAATTGATTATGCTTCATCTATTGACTGCACTGTGCCGTGCAATTCATCAGCACACACCTGGATGACATGTTAAAGTTCACCCTATGATTGTTGGTGACAAAGTTGCTATTTATGGTGGTAATCATAGTAATTAAGCAGTCGAAGGATGAAGGGATTTTGTGTGTTTGTTTTGCGTCTTAGTTAACTTTTCCTGTTTGAGGGGAAACTTAATGCTCATAAACTGGGCGCGAAGGGCACATCTGTATGTGTGTGCGTGTGTGCCTGCATCTGTGGCTGTGTGTTTTTGGAGCTGAGGGTTAATCTGCTGACAGGTAGTGTGTCAGGAGGGGGACAGTGGCGCTTTTGAGACAGACACAAGAGACGAGTCTCAGAGAGCGGGAGAGAGAAAGAGGGCCTCTTTCATGTGACTCCGCATTCCACCAAGGCACAGGCAGGCAGAGGCACAAGACGAGACATGCGTCCCCCCTCGTCACTCCCTCTGCCTCCTCCCCCACTGCACCCGCTCTCCCGCCCTCGCCTCCCCATCCAGCCTCCACCCCTCCCCTCTGCCGGTGACCTTAACATTTATCAAAGAACCCCATGCTGGAATTCCTCTTCAGCATCTGTGTCCTGGTGGGAGAGTCAGACACACACACATGCGCGACACACACACATAAAAGTGCACACACACACACACCTTGTTGCAGAACAATCTGTTTTGAATATGGTGGCACTGTGGAGGTGCTGTCCTTGTTGTTCCCTGAGCTTAGGAGGCTGGCCTCGAGACACTCACACACAGAGATGTGGATACATGCTTGCACACACACATTCTCTCCTCCTTCTTGTTTCTTTATTGTACCTCCTGTCACTTTGTCCTATTCATTTAACCTTTCATTAGAGCCAGCAGACAGCCCTGTGTGTGTCTGCACAGCTTCAGGAACAATGCCAAAAAAGCCCCACTGTCACAGTTATTAGATTCCTCCGGCCCCCTTTTACCCCGGCAACTCAATATTGAGAGAGGGAGAGAGTGAAAGAGGGAGGCAGGATGAGGGAGCGGGGGAGACAGAGAGGAAAAGGGAGTGCATGCTTGATGCTGCCACCCAACTCCTATGGTGAAGGATCCTCTTGACTTGTCAAGGACATGTGCCACATGTTGATAGTAGACGGGGCTCAGACAGAACAAGGAAGGGAATGTTAGGCACGATGGAAAAGAGGGAGACGGAGAGAGAAGGGGAGGACAGGCGTGGTGTGACTGTCTTGTGCTGTGGCAAGCAGCACCCTGGAGGAGTTCAACTGTAAACACAAACAGTTTGTGGAGGAATTCTGTTTTTAATGGGCAGCCAGGAGGGGCAGTCGGTTCCCCAAGGAAGGACAGACAGGCCAGCGCCCCCTCCTTCTCCCTCTCTTCTCCTCCCCTTCCTCCTTCTCTGACTGTCTCTCTATATCTTCTCTCCTGAATGCCGAGCCACGAGAAGAATCATCGTTTTATGACCCCTGTTGTAATTGTTTGTGTTGAGCTCTACGTAGACTAAATAATAATCGAAAATAATTTGCTCTTTTTGCGTTTGCACAGCCATAACAGCATTTACAAGTAACTCTCAGGAGAGCCCAGTGCAGTCCAGTCCAGCTCAGCTCGGTGCAGCTGTGTTTAGGTCAGTCCAGCCCAGTCAGCAGACAGCAGACAGTGATGCTCCTCTGGTAATACATTAGCTGAAGTGAATCAGGGCCTGGAGTGGAAAGGCATTGGTCACTCTAGCGGGGGGTGCAATGAATCGCTCACCTGTCATTAGAGATTGAGCCAGTGCGCACACACATGAACACACACACTCTCCCTGCCCTGAAGACAAGAGGGCCAGAAACAGAGCAACAGTCTGAACCCTGACCATCAGGCAGCAGTCTTGATGAAGTCCATCTCTCACTTCTGTCACCCCTCTGCTCCGAAGCCTCCCTCTCTCCCCCCTCCGAGGCCACCGTTCGCTCTGTGTGACTGACTCTTTATTATCCTCATCCCGTCACTTAGTCAGAGCGGTGACCAGCAGTCTGTCTCTCTTCCGTCCTCTCTGTCATCCCCTTCTCCACCCTCTCTGCCTCTGCCTTGAGGCTGTCGATCCACCTGTCTGCCCCACATCTCTCTAATTCTCTGATTGGACTCTCTCTTTCCTCTCTCAGGGCTATAATTGATGGTGGTGTTATTGTGTCCATTTCTGTGAAAACCCTTTTTTGTCTGTGTGTGTGTGTGTGTGTGCGTGTTCCTGTATGTGTGCAAATTTTGGAGGGTGCAAAAACCAGGGTTACCCATTTTCTTTGTCTGTTCAAGCAATCAAAATGTGCCTGCTTGGTTTTCAAACTATTCTTAAAAATTGAAAACAATCTTGACATTCAGGCTTGAACTATTTTGTCATTTTGAATAAGGGACAATATTTCAAGAGCAGTGTTTGCCCTTGGCCGCCATAGAAATGCACACAGTGGCTTTGATTGTGTTCTTTGTTTGGCGGTCTTTTCTTGTAGCATATTTCCAACTGAATGTTAAACTATTTTGCAAAGTAATTACAAAGTGCGCTGTGAAGTAGTTTTTCAAACTATCCTGGAGGAAAAAAAAATAACCTGTTAGGAAGTTTTAATTCTGATTCTTTGTTATTTTCTTACTTGTCACCTGTAAAATAATCAAGGTCCTCGAGCTCAAAATGATTCTGTACTTTCACTTTTCATTTTGTCTCAATTGATCTTGATGTTGAAGTTCTTGAAAGATTTACAAGGTTAAGTAGGACTTGAGCCTGAATTTATTTGGTACCTGCAAATGTATTCACGTTTGCACAACTGATTTTTTTTTTCTTCCCCGTAGCTTTCTTTGACAATGTAGGATAAGAATGCAGGTTGAACGTATATTTTACACTCGACCAGATTTCAGCAACACAACTTGGTAAAAGAACACATGTAGATTTGTTTTATCCAATAAGCTCTTTCTTTCTCGTTTTCTGTCTCTCTTTGTCCCTGTCTCTGTCTTACTCTCTTTCTCTCTCTCCCACTCTAGCCCCCAGTCCCTCCCCAGCATGGGCCTTGTATTTATTACCCTCTAAGTAATCACTTTGCTTTCTCTTTTGATAGACTGTTATTGCTCTAACTAGCCGAGGTCCCTATAGGTATTTGGAGGCTTTCCAGTTTTATTAGACAAAGGCCTCATTATTCAAGGCCAGCATTAAGACTACCATTAGATCCATTTGCCCCCTAGTCACATGTATCCAGTTGCAGCCAATTCATATTATAGCCCCTGCACACTTAGTATTTACAACACAAACATACTCATTCCCTCTCGTCAAAGTTAAATATAGACGATATTGAGAAAGCTTTGCCACTTTGTGAGGTAGCTGTGAAGTTGTCTCTGCTCGTCTCCACTTTACAACAATAACGTTTTTGTACACTTTTTATAGATAACATAATTACATGTATCTCCAACTCTATACATACGCACTTTTTTTAACATTCGTTCCCATTATCCACATAGCATGAATTAGATAATAGAACCAGCTCCCTGTTTGATGCCACACAGTTCAACAACACTACATCCTCTAAAGTCATCATAAGGTTCAATCAACACCTCTCTCACATAAAAACTGAACATTGCAGCCTCCATGAAAGGAGGATTTACTGCAGAACTGTTGTAAATAAAAAAAAAGTTCAAAGGACCATACTCTGAAGCTCAACCATAAGCATCAAATAATCTGCAGTTTCAGTCCAGAGCACACTGAACACATCTTGTGTTCACTCTTTCATGGTACACACAAGTTTCTATGTGACTTCCTCCTCAGGCAGCCAACACGCCCTCCACCCTGGGGATCCAAAACATAAACAAACAAACAAACAGACGCTCAACTTGTGGCAGAGAGGCAAAGAGATTTAAGGTGCCCTAGTTTTGATTTCTTCCATTTCTTTCTTGCAGCTTTTTAATTTCTTTGTAGCCACCTGTGTCTCCAATATGGTGCTCATCCCTCCTAATCGATGGCCCCTTATTGGGTTTCTGCGTTTGGTCAAATATCTCATCGCTCTCTGGCCCCTCAGGCAACAGGATCCAAACTAATAAGAAATCTCCTCAGTCTCTCGGGTTGGGTCTACAGATGAAAAAAATGATTAGTGCAGAGATAGTATGTATCTGTGACCGAAACCAGATTTTCAACAAGTTGGCCAAGTTAAAACTAAAGCTTCCAACAAGGAAGTTGACATGTTGACTGATCTTGAGGAGGATGTTAACCCATGTGAACACTGAGCCGGTCTAATTTGAAATAGTATCTTTCCTCTTTGTTAGACTTTCTGTGAAGTGAAGCGGTGTTTACACCCAAAAAATGTGCTTTCTCCAATGTTCCTGCGAGTAGATAAATCTAAAAATGCTGGTTTTGAATGGCAAAAAAAAAAAAAAAAAAGCTTTGCCCCAAAACACTGATTCATAGATTCTAGTGGGCCAGCTTTCTCTTGCTTTTGAGTACGAATTCTGAATGCCAATATAGCTGATGTTTATGTTTTCAGACAATTTTACACTCTTTGTGTCCATGGACAAGAGTATAGTTGGACTCTGTTATGCTGCATTTACGTGCTCCTCGGCTGGTGCCATTTCCCGAGTTGGGGAGTTGTTCTTCCGACTTCGCCGTGTCCATGTGCATCATGTCATATATGGGAGCAATATGGATGGCAAAAAGAAGTTGTTTTGCATTTTGTGAGTGTTTAAACAACACATTGACAGCTGTTTCCTGTATCTGAGTGACAAGAAAAAGCAAAGGAAACAATACAATGACCATACACAACATGACTTTGGTAAAAGTTTCTTACCATCAACCCAATGGCTTCTTTTGTCCACCATGTTTGTCATATGACGTCAGCTCGACAACTCGTGTACTAAAATCTTATCTGACGTTCCAAGTTTGATTAGAGAGGGCATTCACCTGAATTAACCCAGTCGGAAAAAACGTTTTTCCGATAATTCTGACAGCAAATGAGCGCACATAAACTGTATAAACTAGGCAGTGCTGATAAACTACAAACCAAAATTCTGTTACTACACTGCCTATTTCTTCCCTAAAAAGCTTTCAGGAACATATTTTAGTTGCAATAGAGAAAGATCGTGACTGAAAAATTTGTAATCACTCTTGATCTAATCTTCTTCCTAACTCCTAAAATAAACCCCCTTCAAAATACCTCCTTAAATAATGGTGTCTGACTAAAATGTCCCTAGTGTTAAAGCTTAAAACTCCCATTTTCTTTCGAAACAATACACAGTACAGCACCAACAACAACAGCAGGAAATAAAAGGTTTCTTTACAAGTGGTGCAACGTACAAGGGTCAGGGTAAGAGAGGGAGAGAGGAATGCATTAACGTACTACAGTGAGTTAACATTTATAATATCTGTGTCTATCTATATCTACACAATCGACATCTCTCCTGTGTGTACACAGATAAACAGAGAGTGTGTGTGTGTCAGAGAGAGAGTGAGTGGGAGGGGAGAGAGTGTGTGCACACACAGAGAAAGGAAGAGAGAGAGTGCCACTTTGGAGTAAAGCTGTCATTACTCCGGCTGGCGCACTCCTTCATAAATACTGATAATGAGATGTTTTCAGCAGCCTAATCATTTGCCAATGTAGCAGTAGGTAATGTGAGAGGAACACTCTCTTTCCTCTACTTCTGTCTGGAGATGACACTCCAGATTCTATTTAGTCGTTACCACAGCTAGTCTTACAGAGTGAACAATGGAAAAAAAATAGATTTAACTTGTGCTGCTCTGCTGCAGAAAAAGAAAACAGTTGAGCAGAAGCAACGTAAAAAAAAACAGAAAAAAGGGAAAACTCAAACTTTTAAAGGCAAAATACAGTTTTGATTTACACTTCGGTTCATACACGTTGCCTTGCCTAAGAAATTACAGCACTGGCGTTTTGATCAAACACTTACAAACCCAGTTTATCTAACAGCAAAGTTTTACTGAGGAACTCCCGACACCAGTTCAACAACAATTTGCGGCCTGTTTTACGAAATTTGCAACATCCTGCAATTAGCAACATTTTCTCTCATGTTTGCAATGTTTTGCTAATCAAAACAAATGCTAGACTTGTGATCCATGCATGAGCCATGTTGGAAATTTGCAACAATTTGCAAGCGACGATCATTTCTGAAACCGCAAGCTGCCATGATTTGCAATCTACGTTTTAAGGTTGCAAATTGCTTTTTTTTTATTGCCCCTTGATCTGATGATGCAGCCACAATTAGTGCAGATGTGGATCAAGGACTTGAAGTGTCTGACTTGAAGCCCAAAAGATATAGCTAAACCAAGTTTCTGTTTCTTTTAACCATGACAACCAAAATCTTTCCCAAATGTTAATGGCTGTGGCTGATCAGAAAACAGATGTGTTTTGAAAGGCTTTTGTTGTTTACGTTAAAAGATTTGTAGTTTAACTACCTCCTCTCTTAGTGGCTGTTTGGCTTCTGCGTACTGAGAATGAAGAGGCCAATGGCACAATTTCTTTTTCTTTCCCTAACGAGTACGGCTTTTATTTTGGAATGTGGAACGCGGAAGCAGTGTGTTCAGGTGTTATTATCTTGATATCAGAGTATTTTATTTTATTTTTTTAATTCACTGTTAGAAAAAGAACAAGAACATAGTATACAAGGACAGTACTCAAAGGAAAACAACAAAAAACAGAATAGCTGGGGGGTGTGTTTGTTACATTGCACAAATAATATTAATAGAAATACATATGGTAGAGATTAGTTTTAAATATTGTTCAACATATTTAAAGAAAACAATAACATTTGGTTTTCTATTACTAAATTTACATTTATGAATGAAAAGTTTTGGTTGCTGAAAAAGCAAAATACCACTGTCTCTGAAAAACAGAGGAGATATGTTTTTGTGACAAACACTGAATATCCACTTCAAAACATCATCTCCATGAAAAACAGGCAATGTTGCTTAACTTGTTTGCCTGTGCATGGGTCTGTACATTTGGTCTCCCTCATCATTTGTACCAACAGGTTGACTGTGTGATGTCCTAAAAGAGTTTGGGAGTTTCCCTCTCCAGGACGGCCACATGAAGGGCCTCAGACGCCCCCCTCTGCTCTTGCCCTCTGGCTCAGAACGAACTGAGATCTCTGGAGGCGTACCCGGGAAAAAATAAACAAGAAAATGTCTTTGAAAAGCAGCCATTGACACTCCACTATATATATCTTTCCTATGGGCCATCACTCTAATGGATGTTCCCTAAGAACCTCTATGAAAGCACTGTACAGCATGTCATCTTCCGCTGCCTGTCTTCCACTGGCCATTAACCAGCATCCTTGATCATTTTAATAGTCCCTCCATACTGCCTCTCCGACTCCACAGTGATTGGACAAACACTGGTGTCCCTAGTGATATGAGAGGAATACATTGAGGAGCTATTGTGGTTTTCCATGGCCTCGCTGTGTATTGTTTACTGGGTCTGCTTGATTGCCCTCTGTCCAAATCAGAGGGTACAGGCAGGCAGGGCAGGGGTCTACAGGGATGCACTGTGTTGTGGACTGTCCCAACGTGCTAAGAATATTCACTCAACCCATGGCTCTGAGGGGGAACCCATCCATAGCTCAGTAAACACACACAAACACAAACATAGTGGGAGTCATACACTTGTGCACCAGGGACCATATGGCCGTGCATAAATGTCGGGGTGAGAGTGTCTGTGGTAGGTAGCCATGTCTGTCTCCACGTCACAGATAATTACCCCCTGTGTGACTTTGCTTTTCACTGTGGGGAAATACAGCAGATCCTCCTCACTGACACTGGCATGTAGAGCTCCAACAAGATACCCACCATACACTATTTAAAATGAAATACTAGCTAGATATGGGCTGAGTTTGAATATATACATACATTGCCTTTTCTTTGCTTTATTTTTTAATTACCTTTTCTCATCTCTGACCGTAGCTTTAGGTCACGTAGCTCATTGCTAGTGGCAGCCATTTCCATGAAAATAGAAAAAGAGCTGCTTTTCACTGTTGTAATCTTCACCCACCTCTGATTTTTATCTGTTAATCCCTCGCTTAAAACTCATAATTAAGCTAATTAGACACTCTATCTTTGTACAATTGCACCTCGTTGGGCAGATAGTGGGAATATTCCAAGAGCAAGGTTACATCTCTGAGTTAGAATTCGATAAATGCTAAAAGCCAACGCAGTCATTCAAGCTTTAAATACTTACAGTAGATGGAATTTTTTTCACCCTTAATCTGCTGTGCAGTTATTTCCAGGGGAGTGTGTGTGTCTGTGTGTGTCTGTGTATTTTTTTGTAGCTTTGTGGAATTCATGTTTCATGGTCGTGGTTTCAGAGCAGGTCTGGTCCTCAAGGCTGCCTTAGCTAACCTTGCTAACCATGAGGGTAACATTAGCATGTCTTATCAGAGCAAAGCACAGGAAGCAAAATATGGCTTTTCTCCATCCAACAAAATGAAAAATGAGTTGGCAGTGCGCCAGACTAACTTTTTTCACCACTGTCCTGGAACCATCCCCGAAAAACAATTGCAACCGTCCCAAAATCAAAATGTTGAATAGTTGTTAACTTCATCTATTTACATTTATTTATTTTTATTGTGAACTTGTTGTTAAATCAAAAACAATAGACTATGCACGCTGTAATAAACCGGAAACTGTCAAACATGTACTGATAGATTGCTACAGGTAGGTTACAATGACGGCTCCAGCGTCTGTAAATAGAGCTGAAACAGTGCTGTGGAGAGAGAGATAACTATAGATAACTATAGTAACAGCATAAGAACACGTGCTCCGTTTTAGTCAGCACTTGGTTCAGTTTGTCATTTACTTAACGATTGTCATACAAACTGTACACATACCTTTCATGTGTATTAGTGTTTCAAGAGTGTGGTCGTTTGGATCAATGCACCCATAAAAGAGAGACAGCTAATGCCAACTAGACAAACGTACCGTCTAATGTGAATCACTGCTAACAGTGGCAAGCTAGGTTTCCATTTTCTGTGTGGACTACAACTAAACCACACAAAGGATCCAAATGTTGAATGTTGTAAAAGGATAGATGGCTTAAATTGTTAATGATCCATAACCAAGGCTATGTGGGATTGTTGAAAAGGGGAAAAACATCAACATTAAATCAACAGGCAGTCAGTCAACTGCTGCTATGGGAGACGCCCACTCAGGGCACACTAGTTCCACAAATATGTCCAAAAACGTTTTTAATCCTCTTTTGAACCGGCATGGAAAAGATACGGGAGATTGACACTGTTGTTTCTTTCTACATTAAAAACTGATTTTACCATTCCATGCCCATGATGCTGTCATGTGGTCCTGAATTTGCAGAAGCTGAGTGAAATAAGATTTGATTATCACAGAAAGATGTTGGGAGAATTCAATCTGTATGTTTGTTTGTGCGTGTAAAAGTTTTGACCCTGTCTCTGAGGGTTGCGGTGACTTGATGTTGTTTAGACTCATCTCCCTGCCTTCTCCCCCCTGGAGACCTGTCTTTGTAGCCATCCCAGCATCCTGTTCACTGCTCCGCTGCATCCATATCGCGCTAATGATCATGGGAGTGGACAGCTGCTTAATGCAGTAGTGTCATCAGTGCTGCTTTCTGATAGCAGCTCCATTGCACTTGACGGGACTCAAATGTATCTGGTGCACACGAGCCCCCCACATTTAGCAGATCGACTAATGTGATTTTGGAACACCTCGGTAAAGGTGTATTACATGTGTGCCACACCACAGTTGCAGTTTATGATTACAAGACACATCACATTAGGAGTGTATGATTACAGACATGGGTCTTATCATTTTTCACTGCTCAGAACGCTGTCAAATTTCAATGTGGCTCTCAATTACAATATGAATATGTCATGAATTACTTTAGCAATAGGAGGACCCTCTCTGTTTAATTTTCCTTCAGCTACCCTGCAGATATTCCCCTTCTCTCCCCCCATGCTTGACAAACTCATGGTTTGGTGACTACTTGGCGACCCATCACGCACTCGAGGGGTGCCCTCTTGGCCAGTAATGGTCACCTGACCGCAGTGTATGCAGTTATTCAATCATGCGCTCTCTCTCTCACACTCCGCTGGAGCGCTCCTGTCCGGTGCAGCTAAAATAACAGCAGAGCAGTTGGAATAATACTCCACAGTACAAGTTTCATAAGAGTGTGAAAGGAAAGGTACAGCAGCTCAAGGTGAACATGTGGGATCTTAACCTTTGTGTGCCAAATGTCTTTGGGTTTAAACTTAACTTTGAAGGGCTACTTCAAACAGATTACAAAAACATATTTCTCATTTACATCTGGTAGCACCTTGTCATGCATATAGTTTTCAACATTAAAGGGACAGTTCACCCCAAATATGAAAATCAAGTATATTTCCTCTTACTAGAGCTATTTATCCATCTAAATCAGGGGTGCTCAGATTTCTCTCATTGGAGGGCTGAAGCTGAAACTTAGCAGTGAGCCTTTGGCCAAAAGCAAGTATCTATTGTATTGTATTAAGACACAAAATAGTACTAGTAAATGTTCGATTCTGTGTAAAGTGTAACTCTGTCTGCCGTATTTAGATTATGAAAAATTATGAATAATTACAGATCTCTCATATTTGAAGAGCATTTTTACCTCACAAAAATAAAATAGCATTTTTTGTGAATTATTTTTAAATATTTTTTGCTAGAAACATCTGGCTGGCCAAATGTATCTAGATCATTGTGTGCCATCTAGATCTGTTATATTTGAAAGAAGGCAGACATCTCTATGGACAATATCTCCACAACACGACAACTCACACCAAAGCATTTTTTATTTCGGGATGTCTGTCTCCTTCAAAACAGAGGTAACAGGAATACAGTTTATTTACCAGACTGAGCTAACCAAACATTACAGTCAGTAAGGAAAAAAAAAACTAGACAGCATCTGCATTTAACTCCAAAGAAAGCTTCTTCGTGATCACAACTGTTTTATTTGTTTTGAGATATCTGCTGCCAACACAATAAAATAGACAAGAAATGGAAGACCTCACTGTGAAATTTCATTGGAAGAATTTTTTGCAAAAGAGAGAGTTGTATTAAATCCACCGATATTGTGTCTCATGGATTATTCAGCATATCAGGGACACTATTTCTGGAAAGAGATGCTGCTGTTGTTGTTTTTTTGTTTGTTTTTTTCATTTCTCTTTCTCTTTTTCATTTTCCTGCAGTTTGAGCACCACGCACAAAATCCCATTCAGCCTCAACGTATTAGAGTAGTGGCAAATAAAACCACAACTATCTGCATAGCTACATATCACAAGAGTTCAGTGAGACAATGTAAATATATATGATTGTGATTTGGGTGAGCTCAGCCTTAAATCTGTCAGAGACTAAATGAGAGAGATTATGTGTACTTATGTGAGGAGATCAGGGGACGGACCACCACAACTCCTCACTCATCTCACATCCCTGTCTGTCCCCCGTCTTTCCTCCCCTTCTCTTTCCTTTCCTTTCTCTCCGTCTTTCCTCCCATCCTCCCTTCTTGCAGTTCATATTTCAGTTTGCTCCCAGGAGCTCGCAGGTCTGTGCCAGACGGAAATTCGCTGAGGCTGCAGGAGCCCCCTTGGAGGCCACATGGAGGAGGGACAGGAGGGGAACAATCAGGCCCAGTCCTCCCTCGCTATCCCTCCCTCTCGTTCTCTCCCTCTCCCATGTACTTTTTTCTCCCTTTCCCTCTTCTTTTTTTCCCCTCTTTCTCCCTTACTCTCGTTTCCTCTCTCTCTGTCTCCTCAGTATCCAGCCTGCCAGGCTACACAGGTCCTCAGGGTGACTTGCTCTTGGCTCGGGTCCCTCAGCACAGAGCCCTCTCCTCTCCTCCCTTACCCACAGCTTCCCCCAATTCCTCCTCCTCCTCTTTTTGCTCCTGTCCCCCCCACCTCCTCTCCCTCCTCTCTCCTCCTTCCTTCTCCAGCGCTCTCCCCAGGGGGAAGACGGTGAGGCCATCCAGTCCTGAGCTGTCCATCAGCGAGGGTGTTTACTTGCAGCGTGACAGGCCGACACATCTGGAGCGCATATTCACTAGTGTTCACACTCTTTCTCCCACTCACTCTTTGCTGGCCCTCCATATATCCCAACGCTGCCACCAGACACATTCCTCCAGCTCATTTCAGGGCCCTTTGTCGTCGTTATGGCGAGCCCACCTCTAACTTTCATAAACTCAGTAGAAGCACACACAAACACACACAAAGGCACGCACACGCAGTGATTTGTTTTCATCCATTTTTCCTCTTTCTTTCACCCCTCCAGTGGTTTTTCAGTTGCATGACAGAAATTGGAGTTAACCACCAGCAGGGGTGGGCTGAGGGGGCGGGCAGAGCTGTGATGGGGATGGGGGGGCAAAAGTCAGCCTTCTCTCATCCACTCCTCTCTCTCCCTCTTCCTCTCTCTATATCCCTATCTCTTTGCCCGCTTCCCCTTTTTTCCCTCTTTTCAGTGAGTGCAAACTAATTACAGCAGCTCCTCCGCTTCTTTTTGGAAACCCATGACTACTGCTCTAATGAAGTGACACTCTTTCTTCATCCTGTGTATCTCTCCCCTCCTCTTGCTCACTCATCTCCCACCTCCCACCTCCCACCCTGCATCCCACCCACCCACCCTGTCTGTTTTCCCAACATTCCTGTGCTGGTGTGTGACTGTGATGGCTTGTCATCTCGCAGGAATGTCCTGCTCTCCCACCTCGTCCCCCCGATTTGGCGTGAAGCATTTGCTCCTGGTTTCCGACTCTGCACATGTACACACACACACGTACACACACACACACACACACACACACACACACACACACACACACACACACACACACAGATGTACATACACACACTTGAAATGCTAGCTTTTACAAAATGTGTTCATGCAGATGGTGTCCATTGGGCTGCATACCTACCCTTGGCGTGCGGCCACAACAAGCACAGCCATTCTCAGATAGTCCACAACTTGTTTTTCAACTGTAGAAAGTGTGCACAATTTTTTTACTCTCTTTTACTCTCTCTGGTAAACCCGAGGAATTCTCTTGATTACGCTGATGACCAAATACAGCCTACCAGAGCGGGTTTTAAGGGAAAACATTTGTTTCATGCAGCTTTATATATATCCACTTATGAAAAACACAATTTGCAGCTCATAAACCAGGGGCAGGCAGCATTATGCAAAATGAATTCTGAGGAGCTTTGACTGAATGTTTAAAATTTAGTTTTTTCTATTACATTGAACACAGCGCCAGCTCAAGAAATAGAAGAGATTCTGTAATATGAAGCACATGTGACATTAAGACAAGTTTCAGCTTGGAGAGGGACACATAATGACTTTGCCTGAGTCCAGGCATGTTTTATACTCGATTGTCTACGTATGGCGAGGACTTATCAGAGGCCTAATGGCACACAGAAACATGCAACACTTAATGACCCGAGGGAGCACCTTCAATGGAAGGCAATAAGGGAGAATATTGTGCGTACGTTTGCATTTATGTGTGTGTGTGTTTGAGTGAGTACACGCGACAGTCTCCTGATTGGCATCATCCTCTGGAACAAGTCTGGCTCCTTCTAGATCCGGTTGACGTCTGTGCATGTGTGTGATTATTTGTGCGTGCGTGTGTGTGTGAATGTGAATGTGTAGGAGATATCACCAGGCTCTCATGTTTATTCAGCTCAACGCCTGGATGACCAGGACTTATCCGCTGTCCTGATTACCCTGCCTGGCCTGCCACCATTAATCCTTCAGAGACCTCAGGCCCCTTAAACAGCCCTATCTTACACACACACACACACAAGCACAAACACATACAAAGCCACACGTGTATTCTCAGTATATATATCAAGGACACATTGTATTCCTCATATACTGTGCATAAACATTGAATCAAACTCTACTGTTCTCACTTTCTCCCTCTTTCCTGTTTTATCAGGGTTGTCCTCAGGGCAGCGTGTCTGTGTCTTTGTATATGTGCGAGTGCGCGTTTGTGTGTACGCTCTGTCATTTGGGCCTCCAGGAAGCTTTTCAGGCATCTCTCCAGGTCCCTTGTCCCTTTAATTCCCCATGAATTGTGCGTGTGTGTGTGTGAGCAAGGAGTGATTCAGTGTAATTTGTGCCACAGTATTTTCTTTATCAGCTCTTGTAAGTCTCTGTGAAGGTCCGCGTAATTATATTTTATGTTGAGTTGAAATTACTGTATTGTAGCGCTTTTCCCATAACAACCTTATTTTTCTTTGGAGACACAAGGTTTTTCTGGTAAGGGGCCTGTTGGAGCAAACCGGGTGTGCAGGCATGTGTCTGCTGTTGTGCATGTGTGTGAGCATGCATACGTGTGTGTTCAGGACACCAGGGTTCTTTTCAGTAATAGTCACTGGGCCAAGACATAATATTGACCATGGCTGTGTTCCCTATTCTGGTTTTGCCCATAATAAATGATGCAGATTAGAAAAGTAGAAACACATTGGGCTGATAAGTAGCCGTTGGAGCTCGCCTGCCATGCCATTGAGGAGGGAGGGGGCTCTTTTTTCTCACTTCGCCTCAATTCTTAGGTTTTGCAGTGACTCAAGAGCAGAGATGCTGTGTGTGTGTGTGTGTGTGTGTGTGTGTGTGTGTGTGTGTGTGCGTGTGTGTGTGTGCGTGTGTGTGCATGTGTGTGAAGTTTTAACTGTGGTCTGTGTACGTTTAGAGCGAGCGGGTGGTGAGGGTGTTTGGACTCTGAAGGAATGACGACAGTGTGTGTTGCCAAGTCCCATTTGAATATATACACAGTAGGGAACCCTCTCATTATAAACAGAAGCTCATTCTTGTCGGTGTGCATGCGGGCGCAAAAGAGCACACACACACGCACAAGCGCACACAAAGGATGGGGACAAACGCTGGAACTGGTACAGCTGGAATAAGAGCTCGGCTAATTCATGTCTTGAGGAGTTGAACTTTGTGTGTTTGTCCATGAGTTTTTTGTCTCTTTCTGCCTTTCATTCCCGTCGTTCTCGGTTTCATTGATATTGGGAGGGACCACTTGACCACCTGAGCACACACACACACACACACACATACACACACACACACACACACACACACACACACACACACACACACACACACACAGTGAGTCGTCTCCTCTGACTCCTTCCCCTCCGCTGACATCGCTCCCTCTCTCCCCTCCTGTCCCCGTCTTCTCCTTTTTCCCATAACAAATAACAGCGCAGAATTCCCCTCGCTTCTCTCCTGGGGAATTTTCATTACCGCCCAGTCCCCCTGCCCAGAAGGACTCCCCGCCTTGAACTGTTCAACAGCTGTGGTGTGGACACTCTCTTCCAAAACAGGCCCACTGTTCACAAACACCCGGCGGACTCAGGGTGGGGACTCTGTGTCAACCTCCAGAGCTCCAGAGACAGAGCTTCCCTCGCATGTGGCACACCCCAGGGCCCCCTCGCCTGGGGAGAGAGAGGCCTGACGCTGGGCCCTCACCGCTCCTTGTGTTAGATTGAGAACAGCTTTCAGTAGCCATGTGTGCAAGAGAGGAAGATGTTGAAGGAGAAACCCTGTTTTTTACAACTTGGGTCTTATTTTTGAAGATGTAGCCACCATTTCAGTTCATCATCTGTAGATAAACCCCAGTACAGTATTATTATCACCAGCAGGGACGATGGCCAGATTGCGGCAAAAAAAAAAAAGAAATTATAAGATCCATTTCAATAAACAAGATAGATAGATAGATAGATAGATAGATAGATAGACAGAGTGGTTAGATAGCTAGAGTCTCTGCCCTTAGCAAGACTAAGGCGAGGTGCCGTAATCAAAGGCGATTACTCATCGCATGCTGTGACGCCCCACAGTCAAATGCAAAGCAGCTTAAATTAAAACACACTTCATTTGAATAGATGAAAACTACATGGGAGATGAGTCGCCTTGTATCCCCGCCTGGCGACATTTGTTTCCGTCGGATCAGCAGAACGTGATTTGCTGGCTGGAGGGGTTTTCACAGAGGTGGCAGTGTTTTTGTTGGCTTCTCTTAGAACTGTGTGAGAGAGTGTGTGTGAGAGAGAAGCTCCTATCTCAAGTCTTCTCTGGAAGATGTTAGGAGCACTTGGCAGCAATGACAGTGGAAGTCCCCAGCACTTGGCCGCAGATCTGTATGTGTGTGTGTGTGTGTGTGTGTGTCTGTGCACTTAGGAAACGGCCCATTTGAATGTACTAGAACTGGGATAGGATCAGTGTGTGGGAGGTATTTTGTTCATATACCAGAAATGAGATTATTAAGGAGCAGACAATGCTTGACCACAGGAACACAGCATGTTCCCATCTTACATCAGTGTCACAGTTCATTTATGTACTTCGGGGGATTGTTCACTGCAAAATGGAAATGTAGTCATTGCTTCAACATTCGTTTTCTTTTCACCAACATGTCAGTCAAAATTTACTGAAGTGTTACGAAACAAAACTAAAAACTAAATCAAGAACATGTTACCTCCCATTGTTAACTTTCTCACAGTGTTATTGTTTGTCTGCACCACATTTGGATTATTAGCTATTTGGGGGCAATTTGATGGGTTTTCATACATTTTGGCGCTGTGAAAGGATGCCCCCCTTATCTGATAGTTATAGTAAAGGACGAGAGAATACAGTATATCAGTGAAGTTTCCATCCAAACTTAGTGCAAAAGTATAGAACTAGCCCTAGTTGCAATGTTAAAGAAAGTGAGAAAAAAGTCCTGGATCCAGTTCAGCATCAAAAGTTAATGCGGTCTATTCTGGGCCGAGACCCATCTTCCATCCAAATTTCGTGGAAACGTAATCAGTAGTTTTTGTGTAATCCTGCTGACCAACCAAGCAATCAACCAACCAACCAACCAACCAACAAACACAAGCAAAAACCTAACCTAATCCATGTTTCCATCCACTACTGTGGATATGTGAATATTAAAAGTTGAGTGCATCCAGATAAACAGCTGGAGGCACTAATTCTCCAGTTGGGTGCCATTAGACTACTACAGAAGATGACAGCGCAATGAGATGACATAATTAAATCTAGTCAAATCTCTAATGGTGGCTGTGTGGAAGACAGGGATGAAAATATTGAACTAATGTTTATTTAATTAGAAATTTGATGAATGTTACAGTATACTCCTCGCTTCACACGGATCTCGTGTTTTCACCTGCTGCTATTTCTTGTCTATTCAGTGACAAGTGACAATTAAGTCACATGCTTCACCTGCATCATGATTTAATAGTTATATCTCAGCCAAGTGTAAACATTTTTGTGATTTCTTGACTTTTTCTTAAATTTTCTGCGCTTCCAGTCAGGTTTGTTTAATGCCATGCTTTTTGCAATCAGGTAAAGAATTCAACCATATTTTCTTCATGAGTGCATCCTAAAATGTAGTCTTTAAGCACATCGCTTTCCTTTTAGATATAATCCTGTTACTCAAAGAAGAAGACATTATTATAAGACTTTATTAGTCTAATTATCTTTTGAGAGAATAAGCTTTGAAGCTGAAGCTCTCGTGTACAGGATGCTTTCAGAAGCCAGTGGGTGGTACAGCCTTGTAGTGAAGTGGTTTATTTGTTGGGAGACACCTGGCCTGAGTAGAGGAGCTCGAAACACTATCAGGCTGCTGCTCCTGACCTCTCCCCCCCCCCCCCCCCCCTCTTTTTCTGTACTCTTCCCTTCTCTGCGGTGGACTGTTTTGCTGCTGTCCCCCCGTCTGTCCACATTCCATTCACCAGGATACCTCTCCATCCTGTCCCAGAGGAGTGTGTCCATCTGTGTGTGTATGAGCATGTGTATGTGTATGTGTGTGTGTTGAAGGAGGTGGCCTACAGGCCTTGCCTCTGGTCACTTTATTAAAGTGTGTTTTAATTTACTCCTGTGCTCCTGTGAGCCCCTGCATCCTGACACACACACACACAGTCACAGACAGACACAGACACACACACACACACAGACACACACACACACACACACACACAGCAGCCCCTCCTGAGACATGGCTTATTAACTCCGCTCCTGTCTGTCAGAGAGTCGGTGGGGGGGCCAATACTTCCAAACCACATTCCTCAGCGTGGTCTGGTCACGTTGATTTTTAAAAAATCCTTTTAATGCAGTCACATAGTGGGACACACACCGTCATATAGATGGCCAGCACACAACTTAAACACGCATATATCCTCACTCCGTTGTGCGCAGACACACATAAACCATTAACATGCAGACATGTATAGTTTTATGGCCCTCCACGGAGTCTTTGTGAGGTCAGACGCGGAGCTCAGCCGACAGCAGCAGGGCTACATGTGTTATCCTAACAATTAACATGGTGATAATTGGTTAAATACAACTTAGCAATAATTGCTTTGTTTGGCGACACAATTACTGTAAAATCTGATTAAGTCAGCTTCAGAGATCTAATAAAAAGCATATGGCCTCAGAGGATTTTGAAGAAACTGATCATATATACATACATATTTTATTATTTTGTAATTGACAAAGTTTCACCATGACCTGCATAGATCAACAGCACCTCAACTGTATATCTCTATCTCCCTTTTCTTCCATAATTTATGTGTCTCACAGGGCTCCCCGTGTACATTATTTTCTGAGTCTTGCCTCTGTCTCAGTATTAAATATGGAGGGAGGAGCTGGAGTCTGTCTCAAAGGATGGTAGAGAAGTCATGTTGGGCTATCCTTAGGTCCTGGTGTGTGATGCTGGGGCCTCGGGCCCTCAACCTAGTCTCACAGCAGAGGCTTTAGGGCACAGCCAGAGGGGATTTTCTGTGTACGTTTGCAGCTGTGTGTGTGTGTGACACTGTGTTTCCATCTACCAGGGACTTTAGTAGGGACCTAAGCAGCAGAAAATAGGATGCTTGTGGTGCAAGGTTTTATGTGTATTTATCTGTGTATGCACATGAGTCTGTGTCACCATGGCGGCAGTGGCCTGCTTTACATGTGTCACCTGTGAGTAGCTTGTGAAAAATGTATTAAGAGTGTGGAAGGGCCAGCTGGGGTAAGAAAGGACCGGGGGAGTGAGATAGAAGGGGGAGGCAGGAGGGAGGGAGTCAGGGAGTAAGGGGCACAGCTGTAGGGGATTAATGCCCAGAGTGGAGGAGCTGGAGCTGGAGCCCAGGAATGTTCCCGAGCGCCCCCTCAAGAGGGAGGTGAAGAGGGAGGGAGTGCAAAGGAAAGACAAGGGCACGGGCCTCAGATGTGTCCTGTACTGCACAATCTTTACGTATGTTTGTTGGAGAAAGAGGAGGAAGGGGTCGGTATTTCATCCTTGTCAGTCTTATCCACTGTCTCAATCTACCCCCGCCACCTCCACCTCCACCCACTCCTCCTCAGGCTCTTTGGCAGTGATCAGCCCCAGTTCACAAGACTTTTCTCAGAGCCGTCCCTCCCTGCCGGCTTTCAGTGTCACATTCTTCGTCTTGTGAGCGCTGTGATTTATGGACGGACACAGGAAGCAGTGTGTACGTGTAATTGCACGGTTACAGTCAAGAGTGAGGAGAGGGACATCTATCAGACGTCCCGAGGCTGTCGCTGAAATATCGATCAATTTTTTTTTCCTCTCATGATCGCTGTGCTGTTTTCGATGCAGCCCAAAGCTATGAGGACTGTAGGAAATGATCAACACAAATTTAACAGGGTGAGGCTTAAAGGTAGAGGGTCTGTTTGTCTTCTGAAGCCTTTGAGAGATTCACTGGCGGTTGGTTTGTGTGATCACAAACTCAACTCAACCGTATTCAGTTAAGCGTGCATTCGTTTGGACTTTTCACTCCCACTCAAAGGAGTTTGGGCTATTGTAGTGTTGTGGCAGAAATAGCCGTGCCCTACACCGCCTCATATTAACAGCAGTCCCCTCTTTGTTTCTTTGCGCACTCAGGAGCCTTCGCCTCCTGTCACTCCATCCAAACTCCCAGCGTTGACAGTTGTCAGGGCCAACCCGCTCATTTCCCCGTGACGTGTTCAATGGGGCTGCACTGATCCCCACTGACGACTCTGAAGAGGTGACCGCAGCGTCGGAAATGGAGCGCCTGTCGTCGTGACCGTAAACCTGTCCGTCCATCCTCCTGCTTGCTCACCCGTGTTTCTCTTTTTCCCATTTGGAAACCACTCCACCTGGTTCGGACAATTACCCCACGTCCACTCGTCTCCCCGTCACTGCTTTAACTCCTCTTCCAGCCACTTAAGTTGTGATGGGCTAAAAGGGATGCTTCAGCCACCGCTTGGCCCCAGCACTGTTATTAGATGCTCAGAGTTTTGTTGACAGCCCATAAAAAAGCTGTACCCTCTCATTGTGTGTCTGTATGTGTAAAAGTGTGCTAAAAACCATACCCCGCCTCAATGGAATTTACCACAACTGCTGGGTGTCCGTCCATTAATGTCTCTGCATGTGTTTAAGCTCTGTGGATCTGATTTATTTGCACAACTGAAAGAGAAAGGGAAGCCTCTCTAAGCTGCCATCCCGCCCTGCACACCTTGTCCTGCCATCAAGTACAAGCTCAAACAGTCCTCCCAGTCTGCAGCAGGGTGCGGTGAGACAGCAGGCCAGCCAGCCATCCAGGAAGGAGCATGGTCTAACAGGGATACAGGTCTCAACACATCACCTCCCAGTCACTGACGCTAATGCTAACACTCAATTCTCTCTGCCTCCCAAGACCTGACACACTTCAGGTGCAGAACAAACATTTAAGTTTACACACGCACATTTACGTCAAAGATTATTCTTTCCGATGCACGAACACTTTAACACAAAGTTATGCTTCCGCTCGCTGTCATTAGTCATGAGAAGGACTTCAAACACCAGGTGATATCATAGAAGCCTGGGAACAAACAGGCCAGTTTCCTTAATCTTCACATGGCTTCTCAGCACTTAGCTGATGCTTAATTGCCAGGGAAAGTTTTAACATCTGCTTCTATTCAATAGTCTTTATTGGCATGACTCACCCTCTATGCTACTGCCAGCCGCTCTCTACACCCAGCATCGTTTGTTTAAAAAAACAGAGGAGGAAAAACAGAATTTAACCAAGATGCCTGCTCACAGAACGACTGATAAATAAATAAGGTACAAGCCAGGCTTTCATGGGCACTTAGTCCTTGGAGGAGCCAGGTTTCATAATTTCAAAGTCATGAAAAAATCTGAGGATAACAAGGGGAGTTAAAGGCCGTGCTGCTATATTTATGGGGTAATCATTAAGGGGAAATGCAATTGGAAGTTGCAGGATGAACTTTGGGGTTTTGCTTTTTGCTCCTGCAGGGACAATGCACTGTCTCGCTAACAAGTCATTTTTTTATTATTATCGTTGGGGGGCATTTTGTCTTTATTAAGTAGTACACGGGAGAGAGATGACAGAAAATGATAGGGACAGCGACAGGGAATGACTGAATGAATGGATCAGGGATCTTTTCTTTTGCATAAAGTATATGAAAGAGAATTTCGCATTCAAAGTCGTGCTAAAACACATACTTACCGAGCTACAAGATAACAATCCTGTTCTTGTTTGATATTTTAAACACATTTTATAAAGTGTTCTCATGAACCTTATATAATCCAGTGCCACTAAAAGCAATTCCAGATTCAAACTGTGCTGAAGGCAGCAGCCTGCATGCCCTGATAAACTGTTAATGGTTAAAAAAAAAAGGGGGAATCAGTAATTACTGTCCCCCATGAAGCTGAAGATAAAACTGGTCAGATTATTTTCTTTAGACACAGCTGAGGTTTCTCAGTGGATACTTTTTAAGATACTGATACAGGACATAGTCACTAAACCACTCAGACCAGGGGTTATCTAGAGTTAGTGACATTTGTGTGTGTGTGTGTCTGTGTGTTTGTATCTATGATTCTGTCTTTGTTTCAAAGTGTGGTCAAAGCAGAACCAAGATGTCACCATGACCTGGTCACTATGTGGGATCATGACTTAGGAAGGGAGGGAACATGGAGACAGAACGAGAGATTAGCTCAGAGAGTTTTTGGTAAAGAGCTTACGCAGAACACAGATAAACTGCAAAAAATATATATATAATTGTGTATTTCATGTAGATGGTAACAGAGGTTGTCTAGTCATGAGTGGTCGTATCAGGGAAAGAGTTAGATGGTGGTGTCTTTTTCTTTATCCCTTCCAAAACTCCCCCCCCCAAAAAGAGAAAAAGTGTAAGGAATGGATTAAACTGCGTCTTCTGCTCTGCGACTGCTACCATGCTAGGCTAACAATCGTCAGTAAACAAACGTTATTGGAATAGGAACACGTCATTAACTGACGACATTGTGTGTTACATTGCAGGAGTATAGGTCACATAAAAAGTGGTGTTTCGCCACTGTGTGAAAGCCTGTCCTGGATGTTATCAGAGTTTAGGGAAACGTTTGCGGCTCTTCACTGTTCTTCTTCAGTTTGGATTTACACTCCAGGAATCCTGTTCAACGTTACCCTAGGGGGACAGTGTTAGCCTGCCAAACACACTGGTTAGCTCATCTTAAAAGCCTTTTCTCTTCTGGTGTTTAAATAAAAAACAAGTAAGCTAAGCAGCCAAAAAGTTTCAGGTTAAAACACAATAATGATCCGTATCTTTTTTTTGTTCAACATAGTTTTATAACAGTACTCCACTGCTTTTCCTTTATTTCCATGTCATAAACATGGATCATCAACTGGTAAGGATGTTGACGTTTAGCCTTGGACATGGTACATGATATCATGTAGCCATTAAAAGCATTTATAAGACCCCTTTCATGTGATTCTCGTTTCAAAACAAGTCAACTGGAAACGTTAAAAAGTCAGCCAGAGGCTTATGCAGCTTTATTAGCAAGCTGTTGACACTTTTAGCTTGAAAAATCAGTGATCACCTTCTAGAATTGATTGACCTGCTTTTGTATACCAGTGTCTGAAATCAAAGACCTGTTGTTTTAAGAGTTACTAAGAATTTACAATGGCTAAATCTATCATCATTATCAATGTAAACTGCTATGCGCTAGACAGGCTTAGCAACAGTCGCTAATAGTGGCGAGGGTGAACGATCAATTGAAAATTTAATTGTAAAAATGGCATAAAACAGCCACTGTCAAAGGGAAATCCCAAGTTATCCAGGACAAATTTATCTTTAAGACAAAGTACATTTAATGTTTATTCCATTACTTGCAAGTCAGATCCATCTTACCCAGAAATATCTGATACATCTGGCAAGCCTGTGATCTGACACTGAGCCAAGGAATGTGAACAGTGACGAAAAAGCAGGGAGAGACTGATAAAAGGGAAATCATCTTTGGGGAAAGGTTAAAACAAACCAGAGGATGGAGTGTCCTGACAGAGGTAGAGGTGAGGATGAATTCAGTGGTACAGTAATAGGGACAAAAGGATTAAAGACAGAGAAGAAAGTTTCAAAAAAGAAAAAAGGAGAGAAGGGTAATACCGAGAAAGGAAAAAAAAAGAAAGAAACAGAGGAGTTGGAGGCTTTGGGTGGAGTGTTTTTAGGTGTCTGGCTGTAACAGCATGGGTCTCTCCCCTGACACCTCCACAACTTATCATCCCCGCATTCCTGCACAGGGACACTCCCCTGCCCACTGACACTGTGTGTGTGTGTGTGTGTGTCGTTTTAAGTGAAAGGGCACGTTGGCCTCCCTCTCTCAGGACATCTGGCTGCAGAAAGAGGGTTTGTGTAAGACATGTTTATGTATGTGTGGGTGTGTGTGTGTGTGTGTGGGTGTGAGGGAGAGCTGAAGAGAGAGAGGGAGATAGGAAAAGAAAGCAGTGAAAGGGGAAAAGCAACCAACAAAGAAAGAAAGAAAGAAAGAAAGAATGAAAGAAAGAACGAAAGAAAGAAAGACGCAGTATTGTGAGTGTGTCACAAACACAATTTCCCTTCACCACCTTAGCAGGGCCTTAGGTTGTGGCAGAGAGTACAGAAAACATCTCAGGGATTTCCTGCCATTCAAAAGAGCCCCCGAGTCCCCTATCCACTCCAACCTCACATTCTGTCCACCTCCTTGAAGCTCTTGAAGTG